>NC_028645.1:78036726-78211839 GCF_001406875.1 Solanum pennellii
GAGTCCGGAGCCTAAAGGGTATAAAATGTTAATAAAAATTCCAAAATGGTATATGAATATTTATTTTAACCAAAAGGGCAAAATCGCTGGAAGGGCAGCGACTTTGCTTGCCGGAAAAAGTAAAATCGCTGCCTTGGCAGCGATTTCTAAAATATTTTTTTTAAAACAATTTTTTAATAAATCGCTCCCTAAGGAGCGATTTTCTTAATTTTTTATTCGAAATTAAAAAAAAAAAAATAGGAGCAAATCGCTGCAAGTGCAGTGATTTTGTCTCCAATTTTCTTTTATATTTTTTTAAATCAATTTTTTAGAAAAAATTTGATTGCTACTTATTTTAAAAAATTATTTAAAAAAAATTATTTTAAAATAAGTAGTAGAAAAATTTAAAATTAAAATTTCTTTAAAAAATTTAAAATTTAATTTTAAAAATTTTTAAAAAAATAAATTAAAAAAATTGATTTGAAAAATAAAAAAAAATAAAAAAATGGATTGGAAAAAATAAAAAAAAAATTGGAGACAAATTGCAGCGATTTGCTCTTAGTTTGTCTCCAATTTTTTTTTAATTTTTTCCAATCAATTTTTTTAATTTTTTTTTATTTTTCCAATCAATTTTTTTAATTTTTTTTTTTTACAATTTTTAAAATTAAATTTTAAATTTTTTAAAGAAATTTTAATTTTAAATTTTTCTACTACCAAAATAATTTTTTTAAAAAATAAGTAGCAATCAAATTTTTCTAAAAAATTGATTTAAAAAAATATAAAAGAAAATTGGAGACAAATCGCTGCACTTGCAGCGATTTGCTCCTATTTTTTTATTTTTTTTTTTAATTTCAAATGAAAAATTAAGAAAATCGCTCCTTAGGGAGCGATTTATTAAAAAATTATTAAAAAAAAAAATTTTAGAAATCGCTGTCAAGGCAGCGATTTTACTTTTTCCGGCAAGCAAAGTCGCTGCCCTTCCAGCGATTTTGCCCTTTTGGTTAAAATAAATATTCATATACCATTTTGGAAATTTTATTAACATTTTATACCCTTTAGGCTCCGGACTCGGGGAAAAAGTATATATTAAATGGTTTTTTTTATTAAAAGAAAAAGAAATTTTAATATATAAAATTACCTGATATTTATATTTAACATGCTTGCTTAAGCACCATAGTCATAAAATAAATTAAGAATCTTTGACCACTAGGAAGTTTATTCCAATTTAGGTGCAAATGACTAACCAAAATACATGACTAAATAAAATAAAGAGACAACCTCACAACTAAACTTGTCAACTGGCCCGGATCAGCCCGGATCTAGCTCATTAAAACCGATAAAGCCCAAATCAGCCCGGCCCAATTTAGATGGTTTGGCTAGAAGATATCCCGAGAGGGAAAATTATATAAAAAATAGTAAATTATTAATTCAAATTACATGTTATAGTTATAATTTATTTTTTGTGATTTGTAGCAAATATCTTTTCTTTTGTCATCTCATTTGTATCGAAATATACAAATAGATTGAAATTTAGAAATGCAAGATCCATTTGTGTACCGAAATATACAATTACAGGACCCGTTGCAGGATCCATTTATATACCGAAATATACAAATAAATCCAAATATAATTTTTTATGAATATGTATAGCGAAATATAAATATTAATAGTGATATCAAACATAAAATTTGCTATGAATTGCAATTATATAAACTATAGATATAATATACAAAATGATTTTCATGTTTGATATATGTGAAAATTGTTTATCCAGAAAAGGGTCTGGACCGGTCAGACCAACTTGGAGTTCGATCAATTTGAGGTCATATCAATTTTTTACACTTTGGTTATATTTTTTATTTACTTGTTAGATAATCTGATGATATAAATATTATTATACATAGGGGTGTACAAAAATCGAAACCATAAAAGTGTTAATGGTTTTTTCTACGGGTTTTTAATGATTTTATAAAAAAATTTATTGAATTATTGGTTCGGTATTGGTTTTTAATATTGGGTTATTGGGTAAACCGATAACCCATTAAGACTAGTAATTTACTACTTTTACTTGTACATAAATATTATATATTTATTTCAATATCTTTCTAGTTACTATATTTGTCATTTAACCTTCAATTTACACTTCACAATGACTTTGAGTTCACAAATTCACATTGTACAAAACGTTAAAATCTAAAGTAAGAACCTTATTCTTCTTAATCATTTCTCTCTGTCTTACATATTTATAGTTCTTTTCATGTTTGTTATTATTGTTTCTATTTTATGAGCATTTGTAAAGTTACATTATTGTGTTTTCGCATCAAATTTATTAGAAAAGTCATATATTTACTTTATAAATATTTTCAAATTGATTAAACCAAAAACTAAACTATTAAGGATCAAAAATCGATAAACCAAAAATCCATAAAAAAAATATATTATTAATTTGATTATTAATTTTACACATTTAAAAATTAAAAATTAATTAATAAAATTAATAATACATAAAATCAAACCGAACTAACACCCCCCTAATTCTAGGCTCTGTCAACATCTATAAAGTATTAAAAGAGTGACGCTAAATAAATTAAAAGGATAGTGTGGAAGCAAATGGTGGGACCATAAGCGTAGATATGAATAGGTACTATTAAATTTAAAAAAATCTAATAAACAATTAGTGTATTATCTTCTTGTTTATGAAGATATTAGGGAGATCTCAAAACCCTAACTAACGTATCTTCTTCTTTATCACCTTTCAATTAAAATACCAAAAAGAAGATCAAAATATATCCATTAGAGTATAATTAGTTCAATGGACAATAATTATCTTTGGGAGATCTTCACTAATAACAAACAAAATATTAGTGAAGATCATGTTGATCATAACCACCACCTACTTCAGATTCAGATTCCTAATTTCCAATTAAATGGATTTTCCCAACAAGATAATCAAGATCTCGTAGAGGATCATGTTGGTTCGTCAGTTATTACGTCTCAGTTCCAAACAAGTTGTGATCAGCCGTATAAATCATCAACAGTCAGCACAAATACTTCAATTATTACGCCTCAGTTCCAGACAAGTAGTGATTATTTATGTAAATCTTCAATTAGTACGAAAAGTACTTCAATTATTACGCCTCAGTTCCACACAAATTGTGATCGGCTGTATAAATCTTCAGTAAACAGAAGTAGTACATCAATTATTATGCCTGGTCAACTCCAGACAAGTTGTGATCGACTATATAAATCTTCTACTAGGGAGGGGTTAAGAAGTCATGATGAATCAAATAAGCTCAAGAAAGCTGTGCATAGAAATATTGAAAGGCATAGAAGGCAAGAAATGGCAAATCTTGTTACTTCTCTCAGATCTCTAATTCCCATTGAGTTCATCAAGGTGAGATAACTACTCCTTTTAGACTCTGACGTTACGTTCGTCAAGAAACAATGATTAATATAGGTATTTTACCATAAAATTCATATTAATTGATGTATACTTTTTGGTCTCAAGAAATGATTTGAGAATAAGTAATTAATATTAAGGTAAAAAAAATGTTTTTAATATATCGATAAGTAAAAATTAAAATTTGTTTTTAAAATACGGGACATAGTTTTATTTTCCTCTCCTCTTTTCCTTATAATTTTTTTATTTTTTTGAAAAAAAAAATGTTGAATATATGATCATTGAGAAAAAAAAATTGTTTCCAAGATTAAGTATATATATCAGCCTGTGTTATATATTAATTCTAGTTTCTCTACATTGTCTTTCTTTCTATGTTTTGTAAGGGTTTTATTATATTGAGTAGAAAAAATTAGAAGAACTTTAAAACTTTTACATTATCTCTATAATTTAACATGTTATTTATCATTTTTTTTTATCAATGCTTACTACTAAAATTATTTGCAATTACCTTCTAATTATACTATGTTATTTATCATTTTTTATCAATGCTTACTGCAAAAATTATTTGCAATCACCTTTTAAATGACTTGATTGTATAAATACCTTTTATTTCGTTAGTGCACACACCATGAACATTTTTTTTAAAATTATAACATGATTTGAATTTTTTTTATAAATATAGGGTAAACGTTCAGCATCAGATCATATGCATGCAGCCGTGAATTATATTAAGTATCTTCAGAAGAATATACAAGAGTTGGATAATACAAGAAAATATATTATTTCATTGGATAATCAAAATAAAAGTTCAACAATTATTGATACTTTTCAACAAAATAATAATTGTGTCACAGTGAATAAATGTGAAGATGGTATGGAGATTTTGATTAATGTCAATAATAGCCATAAAGAGGAAATATTTTCTTTATCCAAGGTGTTGAGATGGCTACTTAAACAAGGGCTAAATGTGGTTAGTTGTGATAATTCCAAAAAAGATGAAAGGACTTTGATCAAGATCCAATGTCAGGTAAGAAAAATTTAATATACAAATTATATATTTCAATATTGCAAATAATAGTTTGGTTATTAGTAATTAATGTATTAGTAAAATATACTCTTTTTTGTTTCAATTTATACTACTAAAAGAACACTGGAATTAGCTATATATTTCGTCGCTGATCCGTCGTTGTAAAATATATCTTTAAGTAAGATTAGCAACGAATTTTTCTATTTAACAAAAAAATTTATCTATCGCTAAATTCAATGTCTTTAGTTTTTATATGTTTTATTTATATTTCTGTTTTGTGTATTTTAAAAAATCACATTTTTATGTTAAATTATAAATTCAAAGCTTTCACTCTACATCAAATGGCTCTAGACATAGAAATGACATGACAATTGAGATGTTTTATACTCTAAGATTCAAAATATATATGATGTGTTATACATGATTATAGTTTATAATGTCACAAGATTATTTGAAATTTTCTTTATATTCATAATTTTTGTGTTCAATCAAACTAAGAAATATGAGATAAAACGAAAAAGAGTTGGTATTATGTACATCATAATAACACAAGGGGGGTGAATTGGGTTAGCCTAATTTTCTCTTAAGCAATGAACTAGGTTGCTTTATTTGTTCCTTGGTTCTAAAATGTAGAATTGTGAAGTGCATTAAAGTAAAAACACAATTTTTTTTACGTGAAAAATATCCGATTCTTTTGATTATAAATTTCAAAAATGGCATTTTTTATTTCATATTATATTATATGTTTTCTAAAATAATCAAAATAATATCCGAATCAACAATGCCATTATAATTTATAAAGAATTTTTGTGTTATATACCTCTAGAATTAAGGATACAAAATGTTGTGTTCATTTATAAGGAATATATTTACTCTTCAAATAAATTAATTAATCATTTTCTTGTAGGTGAGTGATATATCATCAGGTCTCACTGTAGTTGGGTTGCAAAAGAAGCTGACTGATGTGATTAATTTAAAAAATGTGGATTCAGAATTTAAATTTGGTAAGTGCAATTTTTAAAATTCTTAGCACTGATTTAGCTATATTTTTGAAGTCATGAGTTCAAAATATGTATTTCTTATATCATTTGCTACAGTTTTATAGTTTTCACGTGTATATATCTAAACTTCTAAAGGATGAGTTTATCCCGTGTGAGACTTTGATTAATTTTAGGATGAGTTTATCTCGGTTTGGTTGGAGATCATAGAATCACAGGATAACTTTTTCGGAACTGTAGTGTTATTTTTATCTCACATTGAGAGTAAGATAACTAATATCAAAATAACTTGTTCTTCAACTAAACGACCCCTTGGTATTGTGTTAGTATTTGGACCTATTATTGCATGCATTTTTTTTTATTATTATAAGGACTTGATTTTAGTGCTAAAAATTATTGACAGCATATTGCTAAAAGTAAGACACCTCCAAGCTGGCTAACGTCCTTGCTTGCTTGTAAAGTTATATAAATACCAATTTTGTCTTAGAATTATTTGATTGCATAAGATATGGGCATATGATGAACAATTAGTAAAAGTGACATACACAAAAAAATTTTGTAAACAGTGTCGATAGTGAAAGAAGTTAACAACTCAATAAATCACTATAATGATAAGCGGTGTCCTATGCTATATTGTTTATATTCCAACATTTTTCTTTGGTACCAGCTATTGCGACTTGGAGGATTATAGAGCTAGGGTAAGGACAAATGGGTGTACGAGCCTCGACTGTACCAACATTGATGAAAAAACAAAAACTTAACCCCATTGCATCATTAACCTATGTAGGATTCAAGATCAAATCCAGGATTCATGCCAAATGAACCTTCTTTCTCATCTCAGGGTTTTTTTTCAAATATTTATTGTTCAATATTTCAGTACTCAAAAAGTTTAACTAGTTTCTCTTCCGACCTACACTACTCTTGAACTTAAAAAGGGTATAGCTGTGGTTATATATCATGTACCATTAGAGACAACTCTGTAGTTTAAACCTAAAGTCAACAATAATAAAACATTATAATAGAAACAAGTTTTTTCAATAAATTTCAAATTACTTAAGCAACAAAGTGACAAATTTTCTTCTTCATGACTTAAGCAATTACATTGAATGAAGTTGAACTATTATCATACAAATAAAACAATACATGTTCTTCAACAGAAATAAAAAGTATATAATATAATTTTTCAGCAAATGATGTTTGCCTGAATATCCTTGTCACACTGTAGCTTCGCCCCTGCGCATTGGGGGGCAAAATTAGTAAGGTAAAATTAAAACATACACATTACACACTAAGAGAAAAGCACAAAGAAGATAGTATTTCTATAAACTATTTATTCTTAGATTAGTTATTATTATCATGTATAAACTGACAATCTTTTACAAGACATTACAAGGTAATAACAAAAATGTTTTGCTAGTCAAAAACAACTACACCTATGTTGTTTTTTTATCTAGACATATCTTGATCTTCTCTTTTCTTTGAAACAAGAAAAAACAAAATACAAATACTTAGCTTATTCTCTTACAAAATCAGGCTTAGCTTAGCTTATCTCATACAAAATCCAAACAAACAAAACAAACTGAAAACTAAGAAATTAAAAAAAAAGACATTATTTTTTCTTGTGCAAGCACCTTTTGATGATGGAAGTTGAAACATGTATGGTGCCTTCTCCCTTGTTCCCTTCAACTCAATGCACATTTATTTTAAACCTTAAAAAGAAATTTTTAGAGAAAATAATCACCCTAAAGCTCACATGTCATTCCAACTTTGAGCATTCGTTTCGTTGGGATATCGAATACTTTGTTACTACTCTGTCTTAAGTTCCTCTTGAGGAAATTGTATGCATAGTTGATCACCATTCTTTTGGTTACACCAGACCCCTTGCACGCGACGACGTCTTGTTCTCCAACCAAATGAACCACTCCCATGTTGGAAGCTCTCTCAAGTACTTCGACGTCTTTCTCAATCAAGGAGGCAGTTTCTCCTTGATTGTCTCCATTTGCTGCAACTGAGAACATGTAATCTTCCTTGATGTAGTTCTTTAGCCTTTCTACCAATAACTTCTCAATAGGCTCTTCCTCATTGCGCATTTCATTGTATCCATAACGTATCACACAACGGAACACATAGAGGTCATATGGTTTCACCCTTCTGAAGAGGAACCTTTCTTCTAGTGGAACTTTGCTTATGGGAAGTGATTTGACAGAAGCGAACACGAGGACAGAGTGTAAAGCAGGTACATTCTCAACATAATGCTTGAAGATTGGGGGGATTCCGTGGACTAGTTCAGAGTAGAAAATGGCAAGACCTGGAAGGCGATGTGAACTGGTTGCATCCAATGTTTCTTTAACTTTTTCGGGAGAGATCTTGTGTTCTAGCTCGTAGTGATACTTCTTACGGTACACATAGTTCCATACGTACATGATAAACATTAGGAACAGAGCTAAAGCCACAGGGAGGTAACCACCTTGTTCAAACTTGTAAAGGACTGCGCTTAGGAATACAAGCTCAACCGAAACAATGATTAGAATATAGACGATAATAAGAAGAATGTTGGTTTTCCATATCAAGATCATGACTAGTATGAGGAAGCACGATGTTAGGAACATCACAAACACCACTGCCATTCCTGTAATCAAGCAATAGAGTGATCGAGTTAATAATATAGAAAAGAAGGCAAGTCCCCTGCATTTTTTACATGTTTATTTTACTCCGTAGAAGAAATAGAGTTAAGTGGCCTTACCATAAGCATTGCTAAGCTTTTCAGTAGTCTTGAATCCGATAATGGTAAGAACACAAGCGACCATGAGAAGGTTATTGATTTCAGGAATGTAGATTTGTCCATGATGTTTCTTTGATGTATGCACGATTTTAACACGAGGAAAGCATCCTAAAGCCAGAGATTGCTGGATTATAGCGAATGTCCCGGAAATCAAAGCTTGACTTGCAATGATGGCTGCGAATACAGCTATGACAAACATTGGCCAATATATAGGTTCTGCATTTAATAAAACAAGATGTCAATTCATTTCCCAAACATAACTACACACAAGTAACTGATGATATAAAGAACTTTTACACTACCAATGCAATTTTTACTTACTTGGAGTGGACGCGTAGAAAGTGTTAGCAACATCACCAGTGTTATTCATTAAATAGGCACCTTGACCGAAATATGCTAATATGAGAGCCGGGTATGTGACAAAGCACATACTTATCTGAACAGATCGAACACTGAAATGACCAACATCAGCAAATAGTGCCTCAGATCCTGCAATTTGTTTTTGTTCAGATGTTATTTATTTCTCTTCTGAATTACTACTCGTAAAAATTTCAAGGTTGTTGGAAGCAAATTGTTACCTGTTATACACATAACAACTCCGCCAAGGGAAACCCAAGCGTCTTTTCCATTTCTTTTGAAATAGTTAACGATGTACATAGGATTAAGAGCTCGGAAAATAGCTATATCATAGCTCACGAAGTTGTAAACTCCAATACCAGCAATCAATACAAACCATAAGCAAAGTATAGGTGCAAATGTGTAACCAACTTTTTCAGTTCCAAATCTTTGAAACATGAACAGAAGTATCAAGATGGCTACTGCAAGCCAAACGATCCTGTCTGTATACCACGAAAACAAACAAACGATTAGTAAATCGAGAATTAAAACAGATAAAGAAGTTGCAATTTTCATTAACAGATGCAAAATTTACCTTCAGTCATTGCCTCTGGAGCAGCTGCTTTAACTCCTCCAATTGCAGACAAAACTGATCACATAAATTAGCTTATTAGTATCATAAACTCTGTTAATCTCCAGTGTTCCAATTCGTATTATTTCTGTTAGAATAAAAGAGAGGGAAATCAACAACGTGCCTGAAATACAGGGCGTTAGGACACCATCACCGATAACCATGGAAGTACCAAGCATTGTTGCAATTAGCAGAAAGAACTTCGCGAATTGGCTGTTTTCTAGCACCGACTTAAGTTGTGATGCCCTACGTGTACGTCTATCAGGCATATCAAGTTTAAAAGTCGAGACATCGCTGTCTTCTGCCATTGTACTCGGAATCAATCCCACCTTGGAATGTCGGCATATCAATGAATATAAGGCGAACGTACCACCTGAAATTAAAAGGCAAAATCATGAGTTAAATAGGAAATTAAAGCATAGTAAAAATGTGTAGGTGAAAAGTACTTACCATCTCCGTTGTCATTAGCTTGGAGAACGATGAATACGTACTTGATGACAGGGATCAAGGTGATCGTATACAAGATGAGAGATAGAGCACCAAGTATATCATCTTCGTGTTTTACTCCTTCGAGAAAGATGGTTGAAAACACGTACAATGGTGACGTTCCAATATCTCCATACACCACTCCTATGCTTTGGAATGCAAGTTTTAGTAGCACAGACGTTCCGATTACCTGCTCAACCACAAAAACATAAAGGACTAAATCTCAGTGGATCATAACAGCAATGTCACTCTGCTACTTACAATATTATGTATCGTATTTAAATGAGGTGGATCATAACAGCAAGGCCACTCTCCTACTTACAATACAATATCTCGTATTTAAATGAGGTAGCTAGCTAACACACCTTTTTGGCATCGGGCATTTTGCTTGCTTCGACATCCAAAGAGTCATGTCGTTTCAACTTTTGGCTCGAAGGCTTCTTTCCCTTGAGTTGTAGCTCCATGGGAACATCATCTTGGTTATCCTCAATGTTGCTCCCCATCTTTTTTTTCTTTTTAATTTATGAAAACGAATTTAATTTTATCTTTTGTTTGTTTGTTTTGAAAAAAGCTGATCAAATCAAGCAAAATAAAAATTGGTTGAGTTCCATGACATGTAAACTTAATCACCAATGAATTGGTTGCTTAAAAAAAGAGAAGAAAAACGAAGAGAAACGTAGGAGGGAGACACCAACGAAATGCAAATGAATGATTGATTGAGTTCGAGATCAAAACACCACAGAACTCAATCAACTACGAAATTTGTATGATTGATTGAGTTCGAGATCAAAATCCTCAAAACTCAATCAATTACAAAATTTTCGCAAAAGCGTTTCCCAACACTACAATTCTCTTATTACACCAATCTATGAAGTTGATACCAAAATCGACTTATTTAAAATATGTGAAAAATGTATCTTATTTATAAGAGAAGAAATTGGCCTAAGAATTCATATTGACCAATAAACATATCAATGGACAAACGCGTCTAACGCATCTATCTAATTTCTCAAACTCACATATGTCCTGTTTTTTCGAATCTCATCATATGTTTTGTTTGTTAACTAATGGTCAATGTACGTAACTAAAATTTGAAAAATAACTAACTTATTGGTCGATAAAAGGAGATAATTCTACGATAAGTTTTTAGTACAATTTAATACATTGTTTAGTTATAAAGCTTTGGATCACTTATTTCGTGATTAATAATTAGTATATCGTCTTTGGATGGAATAATAATTTTGGGATAACTTATATCCATTCAAACTCTTTTTGTACATCACTTTTCACATTATTGAGGATATTTTTTGTAAACAAACAACTTAATCTTATAAGTTATGCAAGTTACTATTATTTTTTATACAATAAACCGAACATTCACTAAGAAGTAATACATGGATACCTAATTTGATCGTAACTAAATGTTGCATAATCTCATCGTAACTTGCATTCAAAGTAAACGAACCCTTAGTGATATATATTCTATGTGGAGAACGGGAGGATTTGACTGGATTTGGGCGGGTCAAGATGGGGTTGAGTTTATAGATGGACGGATTACTGACCCACCAAAAAGTTACTTGAGCCGAAATGGACTGAAGTGTTAGTCATAACTCAACCGTGTCAATTCTTTCTAAGTTTTAATTAATTTATTTATTTTTAATTCATATATATATATATATATATATATATATATATATTACCTAAAAAATATTTTTTCTTTATTATGAGTATATATATAACATGTCAATATAAAAGCCCTACCAATCAAGGTAACCCCTATCTTCGATTCTTCGGTTCGATTTTATTTAAGTTTGAATCGGTTCTTCGATTTTAAAAAACGTATGCCAAAACCCCTAACAAAACTAATTCGATTTGATTCGATGCCCCTATATGCTTCAAATAATAAAAATATAAAACTTTCAAATGTTTCTTCTTCTTTAAAGCAGTTGACTTACAAATTCTAACGTATATTGTGCATTATTTGCGAAAATCTTTAATTGTCAAATTAGGTCCATTTATTTTAGCTAGCACTTTTTCATGTTCTTCTTCTTTCTCATAAAAAATATTAATTGAGGTAATTAATTGTATTGATTAAACAAGTCATCAAATTCGTGGTAATTACAAACATCTCACATGCATTAAAATTAAATTGAAAAGGTATCTTTAATCAAATCAAATTTCACACATACTAATATTAAAAGTGTCACAGCCAAACTAGAAACCCTCATCTAATTACATTTTTTTTGTTCTTTTTTTCACTTTGCAATTAACACATTACAACTAATTAAGAAATCCAAACACTAGAACATTACAAGATTGAAAAAAAAAAAAGATCACCTATTTAACATAAATTTAGAAAGTAAAATAATGAATACTCATATAATTAAGAACACTAATATCCTCAAAAATCAAAATTAAAGAAGTTCATTTTAAAGTCCCTTTTAAAAATAGTACAAAAGAATAGAATCAACTTTACTAGTTATAAGCAAATAAGCACCAGTAAACAAAAAATAGAAAACAGAAAGAAAAAAAATCACAAAACATTTGAGATTAAAAAAAATAGAAAAGAGAAAAAACACTGACCTATTATGCCTATATAGGTGGAGTTGTTGCAAGTAAAGCTTAAGAAGTTTTTATTTACCCTTTTTTATACCAAGGTAGAGGGCTCAATTTATATATATTTGTTTCCTCCTTTTTGCCCTTTTTTCCACTCTAGGTATTTTGTGATATTTTTGTTGAAATATTAAAAATGTGATCAATTTATATAATTTTTTGAGAAGTGAAATAACGCGTATTGCTTTAAATAAGTTTGAATGGTGTTAAGATTATGTTTTACATATAAGGAAATAAAATGAATGCATGGTTGAACCTTAATGATTAAGATTCAGATCATATAAACAAACACACCAAGAGCTCGTTTTGATTGGATTTAAAAAAACAGCTTTTAACTTAAAAATGAAATGTCAAACTGAAATGACTTTTAAGTCAAAAAATGAAAAGTAGGAGAGACCTACATTTGGTCTTTGACTTATTTTAAGTTATTTTGAACTTATTTAAAGTTATTTTTCACCTATTCAAACACTTTCCAACTTATTTTAAGTCATAACTTATTTTAAATTATTTTTTATATTTGTCAAACACATCTTTGACCAACTCTTAAATCAATTCAAACAACCTATAAATAAGTTGAATCTTAATAAATAAGATTAAAACCTTTATTAAATACAAACAGACGAGGCCTAGGTTCAAGACTATGTTCAATTCATGTGTGACAATTTTGTTTTGTTTTATTTCCATGAGCTAAAAATATTCCCTTGATAAATGAAATATTTTACTTATTAATTAAAAAAAAAGGACCATGTAGAAAAAAAATGTCCTTGCAATAACGAGTTCATATCATACATCCTTGGGTTGAGATAGTTAAAAGGAGGTATAAGCTATCATATAGTCAAATATATGGGATAATGAGGATAAAATTTAATATAAGTATATATCGAAGTAAAAGGTGTAAAGTTCATGAGAGTAGCGAAATATTATGTTTTTTTCGCCAATATAAAAAATTCATAAATGGTAAAACTATGAAAAATATCCTAGTTCTTTATATAATCTTATTAAAATAATCAATAGTTTATAAAATTGCATATTACGCTATCATAAAGCTATTGTAAAAAAATACAACATTTATTAATCAAACTTTAGTTCAATAAAAAATAAGATTGAACATAAATTGTAGTGTACTGATCTTTAATAATCCTCCCATAGTACAAATTATCTTCTCTCGTTGAACTTGCATTTCTCGATGATATGATTGAGAATGCAAACTAACGTTGTTACGTTGAGTCATTTGTTGGTCAATTTGGTTTGTACAAATTTGACAAAAATAATGAAATTGATGAATATAAATGGTAAAGTAAAAATTGATTGAACGTAATAATAAATTCTTTAATTGTTATATGAGATATCAATGGTTTGAGAAGTAATGATATGAACTATTAATTTTATTTTTATATAAAATAAATGGTTGTTAGATATAAGAGCGTCTTTGACATGTCGGGAGGCCAAAAGCACTTATTTTGAGAGAGAAAACACTTCTGTTGAAAAATTAAGTGTTTCGTAAATCAATAAGAGTGCTTTTAATGAAAGTAGAAACAGTTTTTCTGTTGTTGGGAAGAAGCTAAAAATTTCAAAAAAAAAATTCAAGAAAAATATTCTTTTCATATTTACATAGTTACCAATATATTTCTTATTAATTAAATAAAAAATATTACATAAATTTGGTCAAATTTCATTTGAGAATTTTATTTTATTTTTATATAATAAATCTTATAATTCATTATTATTTTATAATTAATATATTATTTTGAGTATTATTTTGTAGCATTTGATATAATGTAACAACAATACTTTTACAATTTAGAAAAAAGAAAAATAATAACAATTAAAGAGTTCAGCCTCCCAAAAAGGTATAATGTTGATTGAAAATTCAAATATATATAAATTTTAATTTTAAAAATAAAAATTAATATTTTATAGTAGATATTTAAAAGGGTAAATTATGTGGCTAAGCAAACTTATACTATTTAATTACTCATCATAGCTATAGTTTACTATAATTACCACCCGCGACTAACATACATTAATTACGTGGGCTGACTTCGAGTTCGTATAAGAAAAAATTACATGAATTAATATATTTTAAAAAATAATTACTGATTTTAGCGATATTTTTTGTTTATTATCATTTATAGCAATACTATGATAAATTTGTAATATGTATTAAAAGTAATTATTTATGCAATATATTTGAATTATAATTGTTTTTCAAATATATTGTGTTTGTTTGTTAAAAAATAGTCACATTGTATTATAAGTGTATTAAAATGTGTGATAAATGTATTATCCATCATTAAAACTTGTATTATATGTGAATAATAACTTGTTCTTTGTAAAATGTATTAAACTTGAATTATAAATTAATTAAAAGTGATCAAGTGAAAAAATGTTATTGCTATAAATGGTTAATATTTTTTTATTGTAGCACATTTATATAAGTTTTCCTTCGTTTAATTAGTCAAGTTTGTATATATATAATTCGCCAAGATATACAAATACATATATATAATATACAATTATTTAACATATATACATATACAATTTACCTCTCTCCCACTCTCTGCCCTCTTCACTCACACCTCTCCTCCTCTCTCAATCTCGCTCACCTCTCTCCTCCCTCTCCTAATCTCGCTTGCCATATAAAAAAAATGCATATGTACACAATTATATACATATACAATTCACCTCTCTTCCACTCTTTTCCCTCTCTCCTCCCTCTCCCAGTCTCGCTCGCCTCTCTCCTTCCTCTCTCAAGCTCTCTTTCCATATATACAAATACATATGTATAATATACAATTATCTAACCAATATACTTATACAATTCAGCTTTCTCCCACTCTTTTCCCCCTTTCTCTCACCTCTCTCCTCTCTCTCCCAGTCTCGCTCGCCTCTCTCCTCTATGTAACATGTAGCAATTCCAATTTGTAATTATCAAATTGTAGCTATGGAGAGTAATTAATTATTTTTAAGTGATTATAACTTTCCCTATTTAAAGTAGTTTCTCTATCAAATAAATTTTAATACTAGAAGTACATCAATAGTTGTCCTTTTTTTTTTTGGTAATTTGACTATTAAAAGCATTTCTGAAAAAAAGATATTTAGTCATACACAATTTGCTCTTTTTTTCAAATGAATTAGCCAAACACTTGCTTTTTTTCTAAAGCACTTTTCTAAAAAGGCATTTTTGAAAAGTACTTCTAAAAATAAGTTGTTTTTAACATCAATATCAAACAAACTCAAATGTATTTAAATAATCTCAAAATCACGATTTTTGAAAAATTCATGTGATATGAAATTGCATGTCCGATTTCATTTTATGATTTGACGTCGCTGTATGATATCACATGTCTAAAAATATATAATATGATTATATAAACAAATTTATTAGATAATTTTTAGATAAATATGAGATAAATTAATGAGTTTCACAGCGATTTTAAATGTGAAACTGTAATTTCCTGTTGAGTTTTGTAGTATTTTCCATCTTGAGAAATAGCAAGTGAGTCTAAACTTGCCATGGTTATGTAATTATTTTACTGGTGATTAATACAAATCTGAGTTGCCAAAACCAAAAACCAATACTGAATTAATCAGCTTAAAAGCCACCAAATACTATATTTTGACATACAAACCACAGTTTGCAGGTCAATTAGGATACAACATTACCTCTTGATATAACATTTGGCAAAAGTAGCACCATCAAAATGGGAAAATTTGGTGCATGAAGCTTTATCTCTATTAACAGAAATGGCTATAGGTCAACACCAGAATGCTGCATGAATACTGCAGCTTTGAATTCTGGATCTTTGGCAAAAGTAGCAATCGACAAATCCGAGAAAACAGTGATTTACATGGATATCTACTTGTTAGCATTTCTTTGCCATCTTTCAAAGATTGGATTATCCACAAGGCCTTTTGCAGAAGGACGGCGTGTTGGATCTGGGTCCATCATTGCCTGAGAACATTTACAATTTGGACATAGAGAATTAGCATTTGCCTCTACAGATGACTATGGATTAGCGTTATCATACATGGCCACAGACAAACGAAATATATCATCTAACTACAGTTTAGATATACTCGGATTAAAATATATGGAATATTGTGCTTCAGATAGCGTGCTGGTTGTACAAGATGATAGATGATCAAGGCATATGAACACGAAGCATAAAGGAAAATACAAATCCACGGACTTTTTAACATAGTAAAAGGGAAGAAGTTAGTACCTTGAGTAGATTCTGAAATTGCAAGGAGTGACCCGGAAGAAGAGGCAATTTCCCCTCCCTGAGGTTTAGAAAATGAGGCCCTGATTCTGGCAGTGAAGACCCTCTAATAAGTTCATATATTGCAGCGCCCAAGGAGAATATGTCAACTTTGTCAAGATGATCATAGTTCTCATTAAGTATTTCTTGGGGCATATAACGTGCATCACCCTCTTCAATTGGCTGGCTCTTATCAAGAAGAGTTGCACATCCAAAATCACCAAGCTTATATACACCATTTTTCACATAAATATTATCTGGCTTTACATCTAAATGAGCGACCCCTCTCTGATGTATAAACTGCAATGCCTTGGCTACCTGCATATCAGAAAGCATTTCAAGTATCAATATTTTGACCTCAATTTGAACAACCATTTTTCCTCAGCCTTCCCACCCCACAAATAAAATACCCAGATACACGAACAAAAACAAGCAAAGGGAAGTCAAAAGCAAATGAAGTTAGTAGACAAAGGGTGAACTCTTAAGCATTTTGAAGAAGATCACGACTAAAAGCTCAAAATAGTTTACTATACAGGTCTTCGGCCTCTCAAAATTGAAAACCAGTTCCAGTCATATCTCAAGCTAGAGGAGAGTAATAAATCCTAAAATACATGATATAAAACAGCTCCCCTACGACCTCAAAGAGGGTTATTTGGATCACATATACAGTCAATGGTATCAGCTTCTATAACAGATATAAAGCTGATCCTCTCTTTTTCTTTTTTTATACAGCCTATAGTCTGATCCTCTTTTCTCGTGTAAAAGCAACAAGCACCAACTCAATGAAGGATTTTTGAGTAATATTATATGCATTTGAATGAGAATCAAGTTACAAAAGTACAACCTACCAATGTAAATAACAAAATGGAACTAGATCTGAATATTGTATTTCCATGAAAACCTTAAAACATTATGAAGTGTTGCATGTTGTGTGCTCCATGTTGCAAGTATTAGGAGGGTGGATTAGGTTCTGACTTTGCTACAGTTGCTTTCCCTAAATAACAGATAGAAATCACAGTTATTTTAGCAGTTGAAGTTTCATGATTGATGATATGCTCATTGGTTATGTATATAGTAAAAAATTATCTCTTTGGTCGATGAATTATAATTGGTTTGCAAGATATATATCTTCCTTCTAACTTTATTTCAGACTTATAAGACAGTCATACTCAGTACATGACACAAAGTAGCTCTTAAAGATTCCAACAAGAGCCGCACCTGATACATTGCTTCCAAAACTTCTACCTCCGAAAATAGTTTAGAATATTTTTTATTGGATAAGCTGTGGTCACAGAGCTCCATTTGGATGTAGAGGTGTTCATTTTCAAACCAAGATGAATAATAGCCAACTACGTTCTCATGAGGTCCTGTAAGTATAAATAACAAAACATGTTGAAACAATAATCTCTGGGGTAGTTCAAATAATAATATCAGCAAAGGAAGTAGATCAGCATGCTACCTAAAGCAGCCAATGCTTGCACTTCCATCAAAGCCTGTCTCCTGGAAGAACACAATTTAAATGCATAAATATGACTGAACTATATTGAATATAAACAGCATGCTTGGCATCACATAAGATTCACCTTATGAAGACATTTTCCAAAAATACGTGCTCAAATCTATTGAAAATTTTTATCTTGGAGAAAACACAATATGCCAAATGTAAGAAACAGTACACATAAATTATAGATGTAGAACATTTCCTATTGCATTCTTAATTTGTATATTATGCAAACCCCATAGCAATACCACTCTAGCCTCACCCCAAACTTCCACTGCTATTAGATGCTACCAATTATATGGCCAACAGGATATCAGAAAATAACTAAGGAAATGTTTCTTTTAGTTATATGATATGTCAAGAAAAATATGCACACTCTGTAATGTCATATCATAAAGGCCAGAGTGTTGAAAGAAAGGATATATCACCTATCTGTGTCTTGATGTAACTGTTTAGTGCTATGTTTCACTGCATACATACATCCATCGATTCTCTTAAAGACTTTGAAAACACGGCTAAAGTTCCCACTACCGATTTGCTGAAAGAATGAAGGGTCTTAGATAGGTCCAGAATAAAATTTAAGTATTAGTAGGAGTCAAGAATACACGCATCAAAACATACCTCAATTTCGTGGAAATCAGTACGGTACCGTGACAGACCATCATTACCAGAAATTGCAGGGTTAAAACCTACAGATCAAAGAAAGAGTAACATTAGGAATTTAACAGAAAACAACACAATAATTCTGCCATGAAGAACAAGTGATCACACTCTAATTTTCTTTTGAAGTACTAAACTGTTCCAAAGAAAATAGAATCCACCAATTATTCAAACTCACTGACCAGTACCTGGGTACTTGGATCTCCTGTTACCAAAAGGATCAGCATCTACCTCTGAAGCATCCCCGAGATAAGGGTTTCTAATGCACGGAGGAGGCATGACTCGATATCTTAAAGCAATAGCAGATTGTGACACATAACTGGGACCCTTTTCTGACTCACTTATCTTTTCTGATTTCATTTCGTCTGTCCCAAAAGTATCTGTAGGAATATCTACTGGCTGCTGCTGTCCAGATAAATCGGAACTAAAAGGCCTTACCGACACTGTAAAGATGGGCATCATGAAAGGACCACATAAGAAAGTTAATTTACAACTTTACGATTAATTATGGAAGATAATTGTGCAAACAACAAACTTCAAAACATGCTAAAGTGGAGAGAGAGAGAGAAAGAGATCTCCAGATACAAAGGTGTCCGACAGTAACAAAAAGAACGGCTAAAAATAGAAGCTTGAAAATGCAAGGGATATTCATACACATTATAGTTTCTTAAACTTTCAAAGATTATTCTGTTCTAATTTTCTTCAATATCCGAATGTGCTATTAGTTTGTCCCCTTACCTTACTCGACGCCTTTGTCATGCCTCAATAGTAGAACAAATATAAGAAAAGAAAGAAGAGAATTTGCATGATAAAAGTTAAAAACTTGACAGAGCCAGTAACGATTCCACAAATGAAAAATGAAGTTAAATGGACACCAAAGTACAAAATATTCCATACCTAGTCGCGGCCTCTTTCTTGATACACTTAGAAGCTTCTCGGGTGATTTGGGACAAGGAGTATAATCATCCTAAAAGAAATAGAGGGAAACGCACAGTATGACATACTGAAACTACAGCCTGTCATAGAGAAAAAAAGTCACAATTTTTAACACTCTGGTAAAGAAATTACCTTATCACCATCAAGCCCATTACAAATTGCAGGTGCATCTGGCGTTAGATAATCCGGGGTACTGCATTCCAAAAAATTATTTATAAGCAGAAAACAAACTAGAGGGGATACAATGTGAAGATATGATCTTTTATATTTAAAAATCGGGGGAGGAGATTACAAGTTGGGAATCAAACCCTTACCAACAAGGTGCAAGTTAAGTTAGTCAACCAACTAAGCTACTAAGATCCACCAATACCAAGATACGATCAGGAATTGGGGGTAAAAGTTTAAAAATCAAAACCTAACCAATGTAAAATTGAACAGTAAGCAATCAACTTATTACACCTTAATCAGTCCCCGGTCCCATATGGAACATCAAGGGACCAAAAAGGGCACAATCGGAACCAGTTCAAATCTCAGTGGCTACTCTACATCTTATTCCATTCAAACCCATATCTTTCTAATCGAAAAAAAAAGGGAAAAAAGATTTACCAGAAGAAATCTTGACTGAGAATGAAGTCCTTTTCAGCAACATCGGCAACATCAGCATCAGCATCGAGATTCAACGGCAAAACTGAAGAGAACTGAGATTGAGCTGGCGGAAGGTCATCAGAATCCAGAAGTTTCTGGAATCTAGAAGGATTCGGTAAAGTAACATTAGAAAGTGAGGAATGAAGCAGCTGTTGATTAGGAAGCGGAGGTTTTGCAATCCCAAGAGTGAAATGCCTAGACAGTGAACCCTTGTTCATCCTCTTCTTGCTTTTTTGGTTGCTTCTCTGCTTCCTCCTTGTTCTATTTGGAGTTTTCCTCTCCATCAGCTGGAAATGGAGCTTCTTGTAGAGAGAATCTAAAGAGAGTTCGTGCTCGGTGCTTCACCTCTGTAATGGTGTCAGAAATGGGGATTTGGGGAGATTTCAAATTTGAGCGGGTTTATATACTTGGGCTCATATTATATTTTCTGTCGGAGGCAGGCGTGCTGTGTAAGCTTTTTTCATGGGCCAGTAAAGCAACTTTTAGGCCCAAAGCTTCGCTTGGGGCCCAGTACCCACTACACCTTGTCTTGATTTCAAGTTTTTGCACAAATTGTCCTTATTTCGGGGTGATCTTTAATTTTAGTTGTCGTTTGATGTGAGGGATAAAAATAAAAGAATGTGATAGGATAAAATTTTGTAACTTGTTTGGTTGTCATATTTGAGATAACTTATCCCACCATTCATATCATAGTAATAGATAAGTTATTCTACGTACACGATGGGATAAGTTATCCCAAGATAGCTAACCGGGGATAACTTGTTCACAACCAAATGAAATGTTAAAGTTGTGCTCTTTAACTTTTGTTCACACTGCTTATTTGGTTGATGTGTTGATGAATTATCAAGAAGTTTTATCAAACTGACAAGATTTTCTTGAGTGCTTTTTTGTTTGTCTTTGCTGCTCATTTGGTCGATTCGTTATTGTATTACCTTGAAGTTTGGTTGAATTGAGAAGATTATTGTTCACAAGATATGTCGAATTTTCAAGTCTTGTAAATGTTTATAACATATTTTTTTCTGCATTGCTCGAAGTCATGTTAGATTATCAAAATATACTTGTAATGTTTTATAATGCATATTATTGAGTTGCCTTTATATTCAAGTAGATTATCAAAACTTGTAATCATTTACATTATATGTTGTGATTAACTTGAAATCTATCCTATTGGTAAGACTTGGTTCTTGTTCATTCTGTTCATGTAATTTGAATTGATATAATTTTGTGTTATCTAAATATTATTTATCTTGTTAACTATTCACAAACTCTATTGAATAAGTATAATGTTATTCAATAAAACATTACTTGAATATGAATAAAAAAAATACTTCAAATAAGCTCACATTTAAAACAGAACCTTTTTACACCATCATTAGAACGCAAACGCAATTTCTCTCTCTATATATATATAACAAAAAGTGAGGGAGGATTAGGTTTTTAGAAAAATTTGAATATCACCATTTTGATGTAAAAATGTTGAATACTTTATTGAGTTCAAAAATTAAAATTTTGCATAATCATCTAATTCTAACCTCAGTTGAATGTAAATCGAGATTATTGCATTGTTACATACTTGAAAAGTTTAGTTCTTAATCTCATATTTAAATGTTCAAAAATTGAAAATTTTAAATATGTTTAGATGGTGCTGTTTGAAAAACTAATTGAAGAAGAAAATATTATATTTTTCATAGGAAATATTTATGTTTTATTGGATAATTTAAAATTTTAAGTATGTTTATATTTGAGAAATTCGTTACTCTACCTATGGTTTGTTTTGATGGTGCTGTTTAAAAGACTAATTTAAGAAGAAAATATCATAGGAAGTGTTTATGTTATGTAGGATAATTAAAGTGTTTGATTTGATTATATTAGGGAAGTACAGGAATAAAAATTTGATATTGTAACAATAATTTTGATAAAAAATAAAATATTTTTCAGACGTTATAGATAATAATTTTTTCACTACTCGCTTTATTTAACTAAAAAAAGAAAAATGTAAATTACAGTAGTAGTATCAGTATATATACAGTTCAACTCCACTCCTCACTCTAAACTTCCCGCCACTGTTGCCCCAATTAGCTCCGCAAAATTGCGTCTCTGCTTGTTACCAGCTATGGAAGAGAAAGGTTCAGCTGCTAGTAGAGTATTTCTTCAGGTATTTCGAGATTTTCCTAACAATTTTCATCATTTAGCTCAAAAATCGGAGATTATCTCATCAGTATTGTAGTTTTAGGTTACCTGCAATTGTTCAGACGATTTTTTGTGTTGATTTTGAATGAATTTCGATGTTTTCTGTAAAATTGAACTTGATTTCCTCAATTATAATGCAGGAAAAGGAAGATTCGAACCAGAGTTTTTCCGGTACCTTTCTTCTCCTTGAAAGAAAGCTTCACAGTAATAACCTAGGTCTGTTTGTTTGTTTGTTTTAATTGAATCTGCTTTGCTTTGTTTTAAATTGTTATTGTTAGAAGTGGAAGATATGGACCATGACGAATGGATGACAAATGACAATTGTTCCTTAGAAAACAAGGTAATGCCTAGTTAATTTTCTTGCTTACATTTTGAAATTCCTCGAGTTAAAACGTCAGCTGCCTTCTATAATGTTCTAGGTAAGCTGTTACTTTATTTTTAGTCTAAGACAAAATTTGTTTACTATTAGCAGAATGGATATAGAGGAGTCGTATAGCCAATCCCAACTATATTGGCTGATTGATTGTTAAAATGTTATCACATAATTGTCTTGCTTACTAGTCGTAGAAAAACAAATCTCAAAGTGGTTTGGAGGGTTAAGGTTTATGTTTTGGCTTTGATCGTTAGCAATTAAATTATAGTTGTGAGATTGAGTGTTTAGTGTTTATTCACAATGCAGGCATGTTCACTGCACAAATTTTCTAGTTATCAGTGAACCCCTTATTTTGTATATGAATTTGCTGATGAATACTTTATAATGCCCAAGACTTGGATGTTTCTTGTTTGTCAGGGAGGTTTAGGAGTCCTTTCCCAGCTTGAACTGCTCACAGGTATTTCCAATGAAACTTCTCCACTTGATTTTTCATTCATCAGCACCCCCCTGCAAAATATTCAAAAAGACAAGGACATTTGGGAAGTTATCCATGTTAATCTTCTGCAGATGTCAAAAGACTTCATCATTCAACCGATACAGTGAACTCTGATCAGCTGGTACGGGTTTGAATTCACCTCCTTTTTTTGTCATATGACCTACCTTCATTCCTTCTTTCTATTGTTCCTTTGGTCCTCGTCTTTTCCTCTCTGTTTTTTTTTTGGGTTAAATGTCTCAAATAGTTCCTAGTTGACTTTAATGGGTCATGGTGGATTCAACATGGAAATTGACTTTTTAATGGGGATTTCAAGAAAAAGTTGCTCTCCACTTCTCCCGTTTCTTTTGAATCGTTCAGTTTAAGGAACAACATGTTGGGGTAAAATAACCTGGAGATACTCTTAGCATGGTGTAATATCGTCCGCTTTTGGCCAAAGTCGCACGGTTTTCCCAATAAGGGCTCAAACATTAAGAGTATCCATCGCTATACCTTTTATGTAGCTTCTTTTTCCTTTCAGCTACCAATGTGTGACTACCTTATCAGAAAAAAGAAAAAAAAATACCAACGTGGAACTTTGTTCAGATACGCAACACATATCTTATTAATTGATGGGGGAGGCCTGTATTAACATTATGTGTACCCCATATACAAAAGTGATCTATTACTAAGTGGACATAGACAAAAATGATAAGCAGGAAAAAGTTCAGATGACAACTTCCTCTTACAGTTGCGTTTGCATTTTTGTCAGCAGAGGCGGACAGGTTTATGCGAAGAAGATGACGTTGAAGTTCCTTTGTTTAAGAGTCAGGATGGTAGCCTGATCAACAAAAATGATCAGGATGGTAGCTTCATCAACAAAAATGATCATTGGAAGGCGTTGTCCTGCTCCTTAGATGATGAATTTTGTCACGTAACTAGAATTACATCCACTTGTAATTCAGAAGAGGAAATTATGTCTGATGATGAGGTATGACTGCTGATCTCTATGTAGATCGATATCACTAAAACTTGAATAGTAAATATTTTGTCCAACCTATACTAAGTGGATATTTGGAGGTTAAAAATCTGGCAGATGAGGCCTTCTACTGATGGAAAATTCAAAAGAGATGGTAAAAGTACAATGCTTAAAGTAAGTGCAGATTGCAAATCAGGAGCTTTCTTCAATAAAGATGTTGGGTGTTCATCGGTATACGGGGCCTCATCAAAATTAAACAGATCATCTAAAGGTATTAGTATTTCTGTTGACTTCATTTCCCTATTTTGCATTCTTTATCTTGATGCTAAAGATGTCTTCAACTCCCCCAACGAGAAGAATGATCTTAATCAAGCATTGTTCATCATAGTTGGTTAAGTTGTCTTGGGCTAAGCTGTTACTGACTAGCATAACAATGTAATCCCCCCCCCCCTACCCCAGCATAACATGTGTAATTGTGGTGTTTCTCAGGAACAAGTGAACTCCAAGTAAAATAGAAAAGAAATGGATGCATCTCAATACTGAATCCTCGAGTCTGACATCTATGATGGCTCTTTTTTTTTACTTGAGATCTGTGATTGAGTTTTCAAGCTGTAAACTTTTGAATGACTTTTGATATCAACTGCAGGAAGCCCGGGCAAATCTAAGGCCAAACTTTTGTTCCAATCCCGGCCACAGAAGAAAGACTATGCTTTGGTTGTCCATGATAGTTGTGAAGCCTGCATGCCCTTATCTGTGCTTCCACTAAATGCAGAATTAGACATGCAAAGAAAAAATATAGAGTCACTGGATGACTTATTGGAGAATTATGGTGGAAATGAAGTACAACAGTTCGAGGAGAATTTGGTCTCATCTGAAGTAGCAGTTGTACATGATCCAAATGAGCATTCCATGGCTGAGGTTCTGGATCACTTTCAGCATACAAGTTCCTCACGAGGCAATCCTAAAATGGTTTGCTTTCTTCTTCTCCAGATCTCTTTTCTTAAAGATCTCAGCAGCGCTTCCGTATTACCATTTTTACTATTTCAATTATGTTTTTGAATGTAAGAATCATGCTTATCCAACAGCTGCAAACAAAAAGACCTGGATCACGGTTCTTACGGAAGAGAAACTTGTTGCTGCTTGGTGACAGAAACATGAGCAATGGCGATCAACCTGAGGAACTAGATAGTGATCCATCTAGTGATGAGGATGTAATATGTAGTTAATCTTTTACTGCTTAATCATCACGATCAATTGCCATATGTAGTTCTCTCAATTCCTTTCTTTTTGTTTCAGGAAGTTCCCCAGATTCTGAAGTCTGCTATACCTCAGAGGACCATGGCTGACCAATTTCATCTAGCGTTAGGAGCTGTATCCACAAATGAGAGGCTATGTATTGCAAGGCCTAAGCAATTCGGGTGAGTTATGGAACTAGAATGTATCAGTTATGAGCATATTCTGCATGTTTTCTATGAACAGAAACAGAAAAATATTCTTCAAATTTTATCTTTTCTTACTTGTATTGATAAGTCATGCAGGTTATCTGGAAGGTTGCAGCACGTGATGCAATGTGAAAAGGACAAAGATACATATTTTTTGGAGAAGTCACAAACACATGCTGCTACAAGTGGTAAAAGGCCAAACTGTGTATCTCCTGTCTCTTGCTTGTTCCTGACCTTCTCCTCTGCTGTTAATTCAGGTGCAGAAAGCTTCATTGATGTGAGAATTTTGTCAAGTTCTTTGGAGGCCAAGCTGACTGTTTGTTTTTGTGCTTTACATGGAGATGAAGAGGTACTTGAACTAACTATTGTACATTTGCTAAACAGAAAAGGTTAAAAGTATGAGTATGTCTACTTTATTGAGGATACAACGTTGCTTTCAACTTTTTGAAGGTCCTTAGCGTGCTTTTCTTGCTCTCACTAGTTTCTTAAGTAGAAATTCCCAGTACTTGTTTTGATGATAGCCAATTTTTACTTGGTGCCTGGAACATTTACCATTCTCATAAATGGACAACTTTTAGAAATTCAGCATGTTGCTGCATGGCACAAAAAGTCGGGTAGGGTGACCTAGGACCGTGGATACTGCGGGTAAAGAACTTTTACTTTCCATTATAGTTGGTAGCTTTTGGGTGAAGTGTCTTAGTTTCTTAACTTACTATACACCATTTCCGTCCGAAGCACTGTAAGAAATAAGCCCTGCAAATTAAACAAACAATGTGGTAGTTAGTTTTTTTTTTTTTTGAAATGTGTAATCAGTAAGGAACTCCCAAAATTATATTCATCACAATGTTCAATAATTGCATATTTCACTTTTTTCCCCGATAATTGCAGTCGTTTAATAATATGGCATTTACTGTGATCTGTATAAACTTTTTCAGAAATGTATTCCTTGTAGTATCAACGACTTGACTCTTAGGAGCTTCAGATAATTGAGGGACCATGGAGACGTTACATTTGTTCTATGATTTCTTTCTTCTTTTGTTTTAGATCAATATTTTTCATCCTTTGTGCTTAAACCACTTCTTGGTTTCTTCTTTACCTCGTCTGGATCAATATTATTTCTTAATTCACAAAGAAGCTTGCAAATTTAGGGTCAGAATATGCCCATGATCCAAATGTCTAACCAAGGACGTTCGCTGTCACTTACGATCTATATACGTAGTTTGTACTGGAGGATTATCTAATGCAAGATTAAATAAATTAATATATATTTAGGTTTTATCTGCTTTTGTTTAAATACAGAAGGAGGGAAAAAAGTGATCTCGACAAAACACTAATCAGTACTCATTCCCCAAGCACATAGGTCTAGAAGGAAAAAAAAGAAGTTTCATACCATCTGGCTAGTCATTCCGTCATATGGGAATTTTAAGAATGAAAGTTGGGGTCTTGACATTTATCAACTGTTTATTCCTACTCTTACTGGTGTTGATGGTTTCATTTACCAAACAGAATAGATCTGTGGTGTTGGGTGAATGCGATTGTCAATTTTATTTTTCTTTGCAGGGTTCTGAGTGCCTGAGCAATCCTCGAGAAAGGAAGGGTACTGGCAGAAGGAAGTTTATTATCATTTTTAACTCAAGAATTTGTAAAGATGTCGAACTTACAATAGGGAATGTTATCCGCATACATCAACCTTGGTAGGAGCAGCTCAAATATTTTCTTTTTTTCAATATTTGTTGTTTTTGTTTGTTTGGAATAATACTCTTTTCTCGGTATCCGTTTGAGTAAGATGGCTCTTGGCATCCAACCTAAACTATTGTGATTGAAATACCTAGAACACCTTTTTGGTAGAAGTGGAGTAACTCTAATCATTAAATTTTCTAAAAACAAGAAGACAAAGCTAGGTTGATTTTAGCCCCTCATAGCATGGAGGAAAGTTCTGATTCTGTCCTTGTAAATTATTAGCTGTACCTTTTACTAAACTTTCTTGTATTGCTTAACAAATACTAAGTGATTCTTTAACAGACTGACTTTTTCTGGTACAGGAAGGAGGTACATGTGAACGAGAAAGACGAGGCCATCATTTTGTGTGCATATTTCTCTCAGATTTAGTCTTTGGATCACATTTTATACCAAGGTAATAGCAAGGTTCCTTGAGATAACTCTATTGTTGTACTTTGCACTTGCCCTATATTTTCTAAATAGATAAAAATATAGAAGTCTAATTTATCCATTTTCGCCATAAATATTACTCATGACTACTGCAAAATGTATGAATGCCTTAAAACAAATTGGTATGCATCTGCAGGTTTCCTGGTACATCCCCATGATGTATCCAAGATCCTATAAAGGAATTTTTATATTTAGGAAAGAATAGATATGGAATGTAATTAACTCTAAACACCGTAGGATTTATGTAATTTTTACAGAAAAAATAAAAATAATTCTGAGTGTTGAAGTTTACACCTCCCATAGTTTGAAGTAGTCAATCTGTACTATCCAGCCTGTTTGTTCAACTTTAAAATGCACTTAACAAATTGGTTTAGTCAACATATAAGGATAGTTGTGAGGTCATTAGTTACCTAATTAGATTAGTAAATTGTTCTTTCTCCATCTTATAATCATGGTATTACTTAGCCTCTAATCTTAAAGCATTTAAAAAAGGTTTGCTTAGGATCCAAGACTTTTTGGATATATTGATTTTTTTAAGAATGAAATCAAGAAATTTTTACCCTACATATACCCCTCCATATAACTTCATTTCATCAACTTGGAGCAATCTATCATAATCCTAATTTATTATTCTTGAAATAATGGCAATAAAAGTCCATGGTATCCCCTTGTCAACTGCAACCATGAGAGTTATTTCTTGCCTTATTGAGAAGGATTTGGATTTTGAGTTTGTCTTTGTTGATATGGCCAAAGAAGAACACAAGAGGCACCCTTTCCTTTCACTCAATGTAAGCATAATTAATTACTTTGTATAACAACATAAATATTTAAGAATTGTTTTAGATCATAAAATCCAAAAGTATTTTTTTCTTAAACATCGTGTCAAGTCAAATGGTGCTACATAAATGGAAAGGTTGAAGTACATTATTAGCATGTTTGATCAAGTTTTGGAGAAGCTAAAAGTATTCATTTTTTTAAAAATGTTTATTTTAGAAATTTGAGGTGTTTTAGTGTTTTTTAGTAATAGCAAAAACTGAAAAAAATATTGTTTTTTTCTAAAAACACTTTTGAAACTTTGGTCAAACACAAATTGTTGTGGTGACAAAACATTTTCCAAATTGATGGCAAATTCTAATTGTCATCATCCAAAATACTTTTTCGAGTAACACTTTTACCAAATACAATACTTTTTAAAATTAATAATTTCTAAAAGTTTGGCTATACAAACTATAAATCTATTTGGTAGTGATTTTTACACATAAATTTATATTCCGTGTCAAAAATACTTAAATCAGTTGACTTATACTTCTTATTAATCCAATTTTTTTTTCATATTGTAATTTGAGATCATGAATTCATATCATATATTAAAATGACATTTCTCAATGGGTGCAGCCTTTTGCTCAAGTACCAGCATTTGAAGATGGGGTCTTGAAGCTCTTTGGTAAAGTCTTTAGCTATTCTTACAACTAGTAAATTTACCTGCGCTTTGCGCGGGGATTTGATGTTACAAAGTTTATAAAATAATAATTTAAATCTATCAGTCATTAAAACTAAAACACTATATTATCTTATATATAAGATTACGCGATAACAAACATTAATAATGTAAAGAGAGATGAAACTTATTACATCTTATCATTTTTCTTGAGATAAGTGTAACTTATCTTATCATTTATCCTTAATAACATAAGTATAAATTGATGATTTCAAAAATACATACCAAGATCTGTAACATAAGCAATGGTGTCAGTGAGCCACTCAACACGAACAAAGTACACAAATATTTAGTTGATAAAGGTAACTTATCTTATCATTTATCCTTAATGACGTAGGTAGAAATTAATGACTGTAGAAATACATACCAATATCTGTAACATAAGCAATGATGTCAGTGAGTCACTCAACAGGAACTAAGTACACAAATATTTAGTTGTGAAAAAGAAGAAGGAAAGAAGAAGAAAGGTTTAGAATTTTCGTTGTTTTAAAATAAGAGAAAATTCCTCTATTTATAGACAACAAAGAGTGGCCTGCAGAAATGTTTATTGTGCTTTATTGGAAAGGTTACAACTATTTGGAAAAGTTACAACTCTTCGTAAAAGTCACAACCTTTCATAAAAGTAAAGTCGCAACTCTTCATAAAAGTCACAACTTTTAATAAAAGTCGCAATTTTACACAAAAGTTGCAACTCTTCATAAGAGTCTCAACTTTTCGTGAAAGGGGAAGGCTAGTTTTAGGAATAAATAAATTTAAAAGGGAATTCTTGTTTGTGGGAGCGCCACGTAGACGGACCTAAGGTTTTCTTTTATATACATATATATATATATATATATATATATATATATATATATGATATGATTTATATATATGAAAAGATTTAAGTTATCTATACATAGACATTATAAATAATTTTTATACTATCGATGTAATCTATCATGTTATAGTAGGTTACTCATTATACTTACTAGTTTACTAGTAATTATTAATGCCTGTAATATAATTTTTTTAGCATAATATATAAAAATGCCTTTTACTTTGGCCTTATCTGGCTTATATGCTCTCTAATTTGAAATTTGCAAAAGTAAGACACTTAAACTTGTATATATATAATTGAATAAGTAGACACACATGTCATACATGACAATTTGCAGTCTTACGTGGTGCCCTAAGTGTATTTTGCTGCGTAGGACATGTGTATCTGTTTGTTCAACTTTATACAAGTTTAAGTGGCTACTTGTGTACATCCAAAGTTGGAGAGTACACATGTCAGCTGAGTCCAAATTAAAGAACACTTTTATGTATTATGCCAATTTTTTTATATTATAATAAAGTTGGGCCAGAGCTAGTAAAACAGAAGGGGTTCAACTAAATCCTCCGCCGAATAATTATATTTATGCAAATAGAGTAAGACCAACTGTTATATCCAACCTTTTCCCCCTTGACATAAAAGGAAGATTTTACTAGTGATAAAGGGGTTCATATGTTCAATCTTAACTTTGACATCCTAATATATATTTTTGAATCCTTTTTATATATATATAAAGAAGAATTAACTTAAGTAGTCACCACCCAATCGTTCAACACATGTATAATTTATGTATAACAGTTGGGAAATGTAAACAAGTGAATCCATACAGTTAATTATGTAAAGATTCCTTACATAAATTCTTGATTCTACCGTTGCTGATAAGTGATCTTTTCTTTAAAACTTATCAATTTGAATGATAATATGTGCACTTGTAATGCAGAATCAAGGGCAATCACTCAATACATTGCTCATGTTTATGCTAGCAATGGCATTCAACTAATACTCCAAGATCCAATGAAAATGGCCATTATGTCAGTGTGGATGGAAGTAGAAGGCCAAAAATTTGAACCACCAGCTTCAAAATTAACATGGGAGCTAGTCATAAAACCAATGATTGGCATGGGCAGTACCGATGATGTTATTGTGAAGGAAAGTGAAGAACAATTGTCTAAGGTTCTTGACATCTACGAAACTCGATTGACAGAGTCAAAATACTTGGGTGGCGACTCCTTTACACTTGTTGATTTGCATCATATACCAAATATATACCATCTGATGAATACAAAAGCTAAGGCACTGTTTGATTCGCGCCCTCGTGTGAGTGCATGGTGTGCTGATATATTGGCTAGGCCAGCTTGGGTGAAGGGGTTGGAGAAGATGCAAAAATGAAAAAAAAAAAAACATGAGTTAATGGATGATCATAATTCATATATATATTTTTTTTCAGAAGCATTTGTGTCTTAATATGTTGTGTTTCTTGTCTGAAGATGTTGTCTTGCAATACAATAAACAGTGATCTATATCTATGTGATTTTACTAATTGTACTGATGTACATATATGCTATATTAAAGTCATTTATAAAATAATTGCGCGCTATATTTCTGTGATAACATTTTTTATGCTGTCGGTGTATCTTACTTGAAAATCATATAATAATTTGGCGTTTCTAGACTCAACCTCGTCTCTTTCCCTTTTCTTATGTAAATAGGCAAACTGTTAGAATAGGTTATAGTTCCGCAATGATTGAGGAAAGAACTGGTAGTTTGTTTATACGGATTTGAACAATCTTTCTACATTTTGGGGTTTAATTAGCTCAAAATAACATATTTTTACGTGATATCAGAATCAAATACTTTATCATTTGGACTTTTGATTCACATTTCAATCAAGCCCGAACATGAAGGGGGTGTTGGAGTGGATTATAGTTTTTTGAGATTATGCTCTTATCTGAGATCTGGTGGCATCTAATCCACAACAGCATCAATTGGAAATAATATTCTTGTTCCACTAAAAAGTACTTTTCCTCCAACTTTGTTATCTGGAATCCAATATGTTAACAACTAGACAAATAAATCATCCAAATTTATTGCTTCGAACTTATATTATTTTTGCACAAACACTCATCACAGAAGATGGAATTTTTACAGGGAGAATAAAAACAAAATAATTTATCGTAAATCGGTGAGAAATTTGTGTTACAAAATATAATTCTTTCACCATACCGACTCATTAGAAAAATGCATGATGGGTTACAAATTCTCATTGAAATATTGAAAAACTTCCTATTTTTTATGTGCGGAAATACTACTACTTTTTTCTTTTCTTACTGAGATCAATCAAAATATCTATGGAATCACGTTCTAAATATTTTTCAACAGAAAATTACAACGATAAAATAGTGATTTTTTATTATTGATAAAAATTTAACCATATAATTTTCCGACGAGAGAGGTTCAAAATGATACGAGCAAATACTGATATATACACCCCATCCACATCAACAGACAAAAGGAATATATGCTTAATAAATGGAGATATCTATCATATATGCCATCTCTAATGCTTTTTTCTCATTTCATGAAGTTTTTTTCTATAAATTTGTATGTATTTTGTCCACAATTTATAAGAAGCTTCAATATCTTAAGTAAAATATTTCAACACACCAAAATATAGGATGAAGCCTCACCATTTCTCTGAAGATGATAAATCTTTGATTCATAAATCAAAGAGAACAACCAGAGAAAAGCTCTCAAAATCAAAGCAAAATTCCAAAGAAATTCAAAATCAAAGAAGAAAGAGTTCAAACATGGAAGATCCCATTAGAACTATCATGTTCTTGGGGTTTTGGACCCATTCTTAAACATTAAAAGGGGATTTTCACACTGTATCGCCACCGTCCAAAATAATAATCTACGGATGTATAATATACGCTAAATTATACATCATTAGTGTATAATTTATGTATATTTATAAGTTAGTAATTATTTTCGGCGGACGGTAAAAATCAAAAAGAATCTTATTCCCTGTATTCAAAATCTGTACTTTCACTTCTATTTTGTACAGTAAAGCTATGTTCATTTCTTAAAAACAGACTCTTTCTCTGTAATTTTCAATACAAAAAAAATCTTTAGTCATTTCATTATATAGAGAACATATATACTTCTCATCCTGCTATGACAAACAAGTGAATAAGCATACAGAATCAGGAAGCTCTAAAAAATCAATAAGATATCAACAGATTAAAAACAAAGCACCTAAAAGAAGATAAGAAACCTTTGATTTGTTATCACAAGTCAACAACTAATACAAAAACCTAATTATTCCATAAAATTACTCCATCCATTTCAATTTACTTGTCTTGTTTTTATGATAAAGTTGCCACATGGTTTTGATTACGCATAGATTAACATGTTATAGTGTTAGGTGAACACTCCATCAACCATTTCACGGGATACCTATTACCTCTCCATCGGCTAAATAAGAAGACAGCCCAGAAGAAAACCCACAAATACAGTGAGGAACAGCACTCTAGCAGTTGACTGTACCTTGCACTTTTGTCTACTCTATGACTCATTTAGCAATATTCTCTACCTAAAGGGTTGCATACAAATTTTAATGCCAACTAATTCAGGACTATAAACCACAAAACAACCAAAACTATGAAGAAATGGGCTTATATAAATCACTGCTTTATGATATTTCCTCCCATAAAGAAATTAGGGAACTGGGAGCTCATATAACAAAGCAAGAGAGAACAAAAATCTGGGAATAACATCCTCCGGATTTTGAATCATCTGACCAAATAAAAGTGTCCACAAAATTTAACCCATAAGTATCCTTTATTAATCACTTCTTAATAATGTGCATAGTACAAAATTTTCTATGCGGCAACTAAGTTGATTGAAGGGATTGCAAGTCTGTAGCACAGGCTTCAACAATGAAAAAGCAAGATAAAATCGTAATGGATGAACACTTATCTCCATGTTACTTGAGTTTTTCAAATAGCTTTGGGGCAACCTGTGTAACAATTCCATAAAAAGATTAGAAACAAAACGAAATGCTAAATAGAGCAACAAGGGAGAATAGAGAAATAGAGCTTACACATTTGTCAATGCATTGCCAATAATCAAAATACTGTCCAGTGCAATGCTTGCTCCCTGATTCATCACCTTCTATCCTTCTAGTACATGCCTGTAGGATGCAAAATTCCCAAATAAGAACCATAAAGTATGAAAGTCAGTACAAATTTTAAATACATTTGCACAAATTCAGAACAAATGAACGAGACATAAATGTTCAGGAAGTGCACAGAACAGTTAAATGCAATTGTTCTGAAGATCAAACGAATGCTACTGTACAGTTATCTAAGGTGGCAGTTGTCACAAATCAATTAGATATAATCCTTCAAGCATAACACATAAAAAAACCAGATTCCCCATGTCCAAAGCACATCCTTTTGCACAAAGAATTAAGTTGATTAAAAGATTTAGGCAGAGGGAGTAGATGAATAACAAGAAGTTGAAAGCCAAAAACTAACTCGGAAAGGTTTAACGGGATCGAAATTAGAACTCTGAGTCTTTGATAATGAAAACCTTACAGCACTGTGTTCTTCATAAAAAATTGTTACAGCAAATTGTTGGCAATACAAAGAACAATGGACCCGATAGACACATATGATACAGAAAAATGAGCAGAGGAAACAAAAAAGATCATACAAATACTAGCATTCTGCTGACCAGTTGAATCTGGAGAGCCAATATGAGAGGAGGTCGGTGGGTGTACTTGGAGGCCCATAAACATGCCTTTTTGGCTACTTAGAAAGACCAAACAGTTACAGATTAAGTCTCTTCGTCACATGTTGGTTCATCCCATTAGAGTGACATAACAAGAAAATTCTCCTGGCTTACTATATTAGTTGATCTGGTAATTAGAGTAGCTGAAAGTTTAAGTGATACATACTATGTTAGGTCATATGTCGGCCATAGTACTTGATGTTTTCCAAATTTACAATTTTCAGGTCTAACATGACATTGCCAAGACATCTTTGTGTCACTCTGAGTTCTTGTGGAGATCGTACAGGATAATGTTAACAATAATAAGAATTAGCCTTCCACCACCGTAAACAATCAAGTCCAAGTTACAGCTCACCCAATAACAATTATATAAGAACAAGAAAATCCCTTTGATATAACTGAAAGGCTGTTTTGTTATGGTCGGAATCACCTGATAATCCTTTAGTTGCCTTACACACTTAGGCTTGCAAGATACTTCCATTGTCGCCTTTGGGTCAACAACTTCCTCGTCCGACCTGAACAAAGGAAACCATCAGCAATTTATCTTCAAAGAGATGGCAATACTTGTGTGTGTGTGTGAGGGGGGGGGGGGGGAGTCACGAGTGTCACTTGTCATTAATTACAACAGTCTAACTCTGTGTTTGTAACATGAGCTCGATATTTGTAAGTCATTGAGAGGATTATCGTGTAAGAATAATATCAGATGCTTCTGACATAATAGTTACTCCTTCCGTCCCATTTTATGTGGCACCATTACCTTTTTGGTCAGTCCCAAAAAGAATGTCACATTTCCTTATATGGTAAGTATCCCACTTAATTTTAAATAGTACTCTAATACATTTATGAGAAGAGAGAAAAGTGAGTCTACTTTTGAAGGACAATTTGGTAAACAATTCAAAGTCGTCATTTTTTTTTAAAACTCCATGCTAGATCAAATTGTGCCACATAAAATGGGACGGAGGGAGTATTAGGGAAAATAGCATGAAAATTTCTCTCCACCTATAACGTCTGCAAGGAATACAAGCTTACGAAGAGGGCCAACACTATTCACAAACATCTCATTGCAGTGCTCCTTCGATTAACTTAATGTAAGTAAGTAAAAATGGACAATGGTGTTTCTCGCCAACTAGTTACATCAACAAACACACTGAGAAGAACATGGTATATCACAAGCAAATACTTGTGCATAAAACAAATTTTAAAAAAAGCAATCAAAGAAGTTGAGCCTTTGACAGAGCATTTATGGAAGGTTTCAACGCGGAATGTACACTCCAAAACTTTGCTTCACACTAAAAGCAATATAATACTATCCACTACGGGCTAATAAATGGATAGAGTTGTAAACCAATCAAATAGGGTAGAATATATAGTTGCGTACAAATTATTAGAATTGACACATGAAAGTAATCTTTAATACATGAAGTTACACCAATGAATGAATAAGGTAAAAATAATTAGCTGTTGCATCAGAGGAAGGATAAGGATTATGTCAAAGGCTCAAAGCACTTCTGATTAACACATGAAATCAAGTAATATCTGTAGAAGTTCGGTAAGTGTGCATTTGCTTAGCATAGCGCCATATACATGCTAATTGCCTGATATGCGCATAAACACATATATATCTGTTGGAATCTGTGGCACACTTGAAGTCTGTGCATATTATTTAAGGAACTTCCAAGTATTTTTCATTTTTAAAGATAAATGTCTAAGATCTAGAGAATTGAAATTTTAAAATGTTTTATGCAACAAAAGAAATAGAAGATAGCAAGCTAACATGGTTGAAGACTTTAGTCCCATGACATTGATGTTGGACGTTATTAACCGAATCCAAATAACAGGATAAATTGGTACTAGGACACCCGCACCCACTCTCCAATCAAATCCAATGAAGGTATTTCAATAAATGACTTACTGCTTCGCGAAGAGATACATAATTCATCCTTCTACTTGGGAATATTAGCTCACTAGTCAATGCTTTTTAAACAGACATACTGAAAATGGTAATTCTTTGCACATTAGAAAGCAAACACATTTTGAGTAAAATCAAACTATTTTTTCCTCTCTTTTTGGTGGCTGCAAGCATAATTGAACTACTATTTTTCTACATTATATAAACAATGGGAAAAATGACAAAAAAATAATAATATTACAATAGGATTTCCAGCAACTTCATTTCTCTCAACATAGAGGGTCCAACTAACACTTTGCTCTTTGACAAAATAAAGATGACGATTTTATTTCTATTTTTTTACTGTTCCAGATCAAAATTCTATATAAATTATTTAGGGAATCTCAATTTCTCCAGTGTATAATTGAAAAACTATTTAAAAATCACTAACATATATGGTAAGGAGAATAAATTACTCATAAACAGTGAAATCCTATTAAAATAAATGGATTATACCAAACGAAACGAAACACATAAATCACATCAAAATTTAATTACTTTAATAAAGAGAGAATAGTTTCATTATCAATAGATCAACAGTACTCACATGGCAAAGAGATATTGGATACGAAGACTTTGATTCTACAAATTCACCTGCAAATGCAATTTTTACACTAATCAATTTTGGATACGAAGACACTGATTCTACGAATTCACCAGCAAATGCAATTTTTACATTAATCAATACAAAATTAACCAGCTATCAAGCAAAAAAAAAACAATTCTCCATGTGTGCGAATGCAACAAAACAAGATAAAATAGCAAAACCTAATATTATGCAGATCGAATGAACACATAAAGAGGAAGCAGATCAAATGCGTAGAAGAGGAGCAACCTGACTTTTCTCTGAATGAGGTGCGAATGGTGAAGAGAAGACAGAAGAGAGAGAGAGTTAAATTAAAAAGGCTTTTTTATTGGGCTTTTTGAATTGGTCTTCTAGCTTTAGCCATTAAAGGAAGTAGAAAACTTACATATAAATATACCGTAATAAAAAAATATTTATCATTTATATTAATAATATTTTTTTATTTAATTATTTTTAATTTATTTATAATATAAGTTTAATATATATATTTATTATTCACATATAAAACAAGTTTAAATAATAAATAATATATTTATCACACATTTTAATACACTTATAATACAATGTGACAATTTTTTACCAGACAAATATAATATATTTCAAAAATAATTATAATTCAAATATATTGCATACATAATTCATTTTTAATACATATTACAGATTTATCATAATATTGCTATAAATGGTAATAAACAAAAAGTATCGCTAAAATCAGTAATTATTTTTTAAAATATATTAATTCATGTAATTTTTCAATGAGGTATGGTGTAGGTTGTACAAAATCAAATCGATTGTAAATTGAGTCAAATCTTTTAAAAAAAAAAAAATTTGACATGTGGTTTAGTATTGAAAAAAATCTATTATATTTGGGTTGGTTTGATTTCAGCTAAAAAAAAACACAACTCGAGACCAAACCAACCCGACATTATATATATAATTTTAAAATTTTTATTTTATACGTAAAATAACTATTTTGATATATTTTTTAAATATCTCTTATGCTTTTACATAGTTTTAATCTTTTAATATATTTACTTCATGTTTGGAAGTTAGAATTCTTAATGATCTAATAAAGGTTATAGTCCATACATGTTGGTAAGTATAATAAAGTTCAAATAGAAATCAAATTAATACTAATACAAAAAGAAAATCAATTCAACACTAAGAATGACAATAATATTGAATATTTATTTTTTAGTTTTACATAGATTTAAACAATTAAAATACATGATCTAATTTTACTTTCTTTTAATATTTAGTCATGTAACTAGTACTTACTAAACTTATTTTTAGCATGATTTAGTACTTTAAATTATGATCAATTTCATTATGACTTATTAATTTGCAATATTGTTTTACGAGATTTTATTATTTATTTTTTTGTTGGATATTTTAGTGTCATTAATCATATAATATGTTATGTTATTTTCTTGAGAAATAACTTAGATAGTTGCATTTTAGTAGAAATAAAGAAATATTTAAAGTACAAGTAAATTATATGTTTGTATGAATACTTTACCGAAAAAATCCGAAGTTGAAAACCCCGAGTTTTATTGCTTTGATTTGATTTGTAAATTCAAAAATCCGACACAAATAATTTGATTTAATATTTGAAAAATCCGAACCAATCCGGTCATGTACACCCTACTATAGTGTATCAAAAAGTGTCCAATTTTGTGTATTTTTTATAATTCTTAAAAATATAATTTTAAGTTCAAAATAAATTGCAAGAAAAATTTGTGTTGCCTATAAAGTCGAATTTATGGTCAATCGAGCACGTTCACTATCTCAAAATATTTTAAATTTTTGACTTGCAGGAAAAAGAAAAGTTAAGGAACTTTGATGGACAACAGAAGTTTCATCTATATGTATCAAACTTAAGTATTAACTTTTGTCTGGGAGGTACAACTTGTGATATATTTAATTTCATTGTCTTCAAATATAATAAAATCATATTTAATAGTAAAAAGTAAAAACTAATTTATGCCCGATGAGCAACAAGACCTGCGCGTCTAACGAATTTTCTAAAACTAGTTTCAGAACTTCTTATTATATGGGGTTAAAATAATCAAGAACACGTTACGATATCATTGTGAAATTAATCCTTTACCAGATATTAAAAGACCAGATTGATGACTATTGCAGTTGTTGTCTGCAAAAGGTATGTGGTTCGAGTAGAAGCACATAGATAAGAAATAGAAAGCCCTATATCAGTCCATCTCCAAAGTAGAAAGCGTGATATTCAAAGTAGAAAGCGTGATATAAAAGACAATAGTGCCCATATTAGGATTGTTAAAATGTACGCTCACTCGTTCTTTTTAGGTACCTAAAATCATTTGCATTGTCCTAACGATGTTAAATTACATCAATAGTCGAAAGATTAAAATTATTCTATCAATTAGAGATTAAACAATTTTATTTATTGCATTTCAAAGCCTATCATGTGAGGGTAAAGTAGTGATGTCCATTGAAAATTTGGTACTTCTTAGGCCGTTATATTTCCTATCAATTGCACTTTTCAATTGTTACTTCAATATTTCCCTTTCCAACATCAATAAAATAAATACGTAGGCTAAACTTGCTATTTACGTGACTATATTTTTAGCCATTTTTGAGACAAGACTGAACCGATTCATTTTGGATAAGACGTCTCCTCTGTCTTCATCTCTAATGGCTATACCCCTCCCCACAGCATAGTGAGAGAATATAACCATTTCACTCGATACTTGTTACCTCTGCATCGACCAAATAAGAAGGAACATACAGTAGAACGAGTAAAGTGCAAACGAAAACGCACAAACACTGTGGACAGAACAAGCAGCTGACTGCATTTGCACTTCTGTCTACTCAAAATAACTCAGTTATCAATATATGCGCAGGATTCAGTGAGCGCAAGACAAGACGTTTTCCCCCATGAAGCCATCAGGGAATAACAACCGGGAGATTCTCAATATTTCGAACGAATAAAAGGGTCCAATTTAACCCACGAGTATGATTTATTAATCACTTTTTAAGATGTGCATAGTTCAAAATTTTGCATGCAGCAACCAAGTTGATTGAAAGGGTTGCAAGTCTTCAGCACAGTGAGGAATAATATGGTAATGACTTGTTCAACAACCAAAAAGAAGATAAATTGCAAGGGATCAACAACTTATATCCTTGTTACTTGAGGTGGTCAAACAACTTCGCAGCAACCTGTGTAAACAGTTCCACGAAAAGGTAAGAAAACAACAAACGACAACAACGGAGAAAAGAAACAAGAGGCAGCACACCCTGAAAACCCCAACACAAAAATGCCAAACAAACGGACAAGGGAGCTTACACATTTGTCGATGCAGTGCCAATAATCAAAATACTGTCCAGTGCAATGTTTGTGCCCTGATTCATCACCTTCTATCCTTTTAGTACATGCCTGTAGGATGCAGAATGAGACCCACAAAGTAAGAAAACCACTATAATTTTTGAAGCAACAAAAGCTGGCCTTCTTCAGAATTCATTATCCACCCCCACCCCGCCACAAGAAACAAACAGAAAGATGAAAATAATCAAATATTGCAAGTTACAAATTTATTGGGACCACAACTATTGACAAAGTGCAAATAATCTTGTCCCATTTAATAAAGATTAATGTGACATTTACCCAAAAGAATTGTCAGATCAGATAAATAAAGCAGGTCAACAGTTAACCATCATAGAGCGGTGGGAAAGATGTGCACCCGATAAATAACAAACCCTAACTAACACTTAATGTGTTTTTCAAGATAGAAAATGATACACCTCGTGGACTAAATATCCATCGTTCTTAATCCACAAATGAAGTCCTCCCCTCTGCCGGACAAAACAAAAACGCAAAATATACATGTATATCTTGATGAAAGTAATATATACTTCCCAGGGAGGTTAGTGAAGGAATATCACCTTCATTCTAAGGTGCAATACTTCCACATCCATTAGTTAAAATCTAAAAAAACAAATCATACGCAATTGTTCTGAAGATCAAATATGTTACTGTATTGTTATATGAGGTGCACAGTTGGCACAACTGAATGAGACATCTTTGTTCTGGAATCCTTCCAAAAAAAAAAAAAGAACTCTTCACTTCTTGCAGAAAGAGAGACCAAAATCCTTCCAAAAGTTAGAAACTCATACTCCCCATCCAAAGCACATTCTTTGCACAAATAATTAAGTTGGTTACAGAGATGTTGGCAGAGGTAGTATATGAAGAACAAGAAGTAGAAAAATAAAAAATAAATTGGAAAATGTTTAATGGCATCAAAATTAGATTAGAAATCAGAGTCTTGGAGAAAGAAAACCTTGAAGCAACACTCCTCTTCATCAAAAACTCTTACAGCAAACTGTTGGCAATACAAACAACAAAAGGACCCCATAGAAAGCAATCAAACAGAAAAAAAGGCAAGGTTGAAGTGAAAATCTGATTGAAGTCTTGCAATTCCTCGTGGATCTAAGAACATGCTACACACAAAACAAAGAAACAAAAAAACATACAAATACTAGCAACCGCTAACCAGCTGAAATCTGGAGTGCCAAATCTAGAGAGGGAGAAGTATTTGGAAGCCAGAAACATGTTTTTTTGGGGGCTTCTTAGAGAGACCAAATAATCACAGATGAAGTCCCTATGTTGGTTCATCCCATCAGAGTAACATGCAAAGAAAATTCTCTTGACATGCTATTTTAATTGATTTGGTATTTAGAGTAGTAGATCCTGGAATCAGTACATATTATGTTAGGTTATCTGATAATATTTGATATTTTCCAAATATAAAATTTTCAGGTCTAACATAACATAACATAATCCAAGACGTTTTTGTGCCACTCTTGAGGAAGATCATAGACCTTAGAGTATAGAAGAAATAAAATATGAAACTACACTAGATTCATGAAAAATAGAAAAGGTATTAACTTACTTAGTTCCAGATTTGTATTTTTGTTAGAAAACACTTTGTTTTCAATGTTTTAGGGAGTATTATTTTAGGTCTGATTTTTGGAAAATAATGGTTTTGTGGTTCTTTCTTAGAAAAAATTATGTGTATTTCACAGTTCGGAAGAAATGGTTTTAAGGGAAAAGTGAACTAAGAACTGATTAAAAAAAAAGTTGAGGCAGAAAAGAGATTTAATAAGTTTGTTGTCATCCACTTAAAAAACCTAGAGGGTAGTTGACATAAACAGGCCCACTTACGAGAGCGAGCCCAGAGCTGCGAGGACTGCAAATCCTTTTCTCCCTGTTCAAATCCGAGTGTCGCATGATCAACGAAAATTTGTCCACATTAAATTACCATCTGGGGCAGTCCATGTGATATCCATAAACTGCTCAGCAACAGTCGGATAAATGGGAAGGTTGGAATGGAAACATAGATTGGGTTGAACTCTTCTTTGATATCAAGGTAATATAGATATGAATAATCATAGAGTTTGTTTGGGAAAGAGAAGAAGAATGGGACCTATCATGGGACATACAATGCACTACAGACATATGATCATTACGCTTCAACCGAGTTGTTCTATTTGGATCTTTTTTTGATAACCAAGAAATCCGTCTGTGACCCGCCTTTTGGACCAATCACATCCTTCTAAACTTGGTGGATAACGGGCCCTCCCCTCTACCCTTCTCCACTTAAATACCGGGCTTCGCTTTGCATGGTGTGGGGCTTGAACCTGCGACCTAAGCCACAAATCCTTCCTCTTTTGCCATTCGAGCTTTTGACCTGAATACACTTTAAACGAATAGCTTTGTAGACGATCCTTCTAGAGGAGGGGTATTCTTACAACCTTTCTAGTTATTTTGTTCTTTGTTTCTATCTAATATGATCCTGAGGAAAAAGAATTCATTTCCACCAAGCTAAAACATTATGTTAATGTTCTCTAATAAATTATGGTTTAAGGCTAGACTAACTATACCAAGAGCAGTCATCCATAAACCCAGATTACTGATACAAATTATGTAAAGAAATGTATTTATTGAAAAAAGCAACCCCAAAAAGGCGACGAGATAAATTCATCATCCCACAACACTCAATACAAGAACTTACAAGAGAACTAAAATCTTGCTAAGGTATCTTGATTGAAATCCTTGTAAATAGTACTTTTTTTTATTGAAATAGAATTCTTGCATATTTCGATGATCTTTGATACAGAAGAAAGAGTTTGGGCATTACTATTTGTGAAAAAGCTCGGCCTTGTCAATATAGGATTGTCTTTCATTCTACTTTTTACTAATTTTTCAGAAAATCTCTCATTTTCAAATTCGTTTCATTGAATTTTGAACTGTAGGAAAATATCAGATGCATTGGTAAGAAACATACCATTGTGTTCCATTTGAAGGCACCTATCACTAGAATGTCTCGAATTCTCAAACTAAAGGAAGATTCAACTGCTATACCCATCTATGAAACAGTGTATGATGATGCTAAAAATTACAAAAAAAAAAAAAAGCCTTTCACTAAAATAAACGATGTCATAGCTCATCCTGATATTGGTTTAATCAGTGGAAGTATTGAACACCCAAAATAAAGGAGATAATAGTTCCAATAATTAAATTAGAACCAAAAGATTTTGAAATAACTGAAAGGCTATTCCATTGAATTGGGAATCAGCTGATACTCCTTTAGTTGCCTTACACACTACCCAAAAATAAAGGAGATAAGTAATAATTCCAATAATTAAAATAAGAACCAAAAGCTTTTGAAATAACTGAAAGGCTATTTCATTGCATTGGAATCACCTGATACTCCTTTAGTTGCCTTACACACTTAGGCTTGCAACTTACTTCTAGTGTTGCCTTTGGGTCAACAACTTCCTCGTCCGACCTTGAACAAGAAAAAAAAAATCAGCAATGTATCTTCTAAGAGATAATAATATTAGCAAAAGCTCAAACTTGGAAGAAAATATCCTACAAGTATTTTTTCTTTCATGCAGAATTATTTTTTTGGGTGTAAATTAAAATATCCTGAATGTAAATCACAATATACATCAAAACTTGAAGAGTAAAGCATACTTCAAAAATTTCTTACCCATATAAAATTACAGATACAACTAGAGAAGTGGTATTAGGGGATTGTAGACTAATCAAATTTGCATTTAAGCTTTTTTCACGTATCTTACCAAAACAAATTCATAGTGACTGAGTTGTCACTTGTCATTAATTACCAAACCACAGTCTAACTGCCATTTTGTAACAACGGCTTAATATTTGTAAATCATTTTAATGATTATAGTCTAAGAGCCTGTTTGTTTGGGCTTAGGCTTATAAGCCAAAAATCACAAGTTAGGAATTCTATCTTATGGATTATTTTACTGAAACACAACAAAAGTGCTTAAAAGCACATCAACTAAGCAATTCAAACAGGCTCTAAGAATAATATAAGATTCTTCTGACATTAGTTATCAGGAAAGCAGCAAGAAGAAGAAGACTCTGAAAGAATAGATTTATCGGAAGTTTCAACATGGAGTGTAAACTAGAAAAAGTTGCTTCTCACTAAAAACCAACAAAAATATAATATATCTATAGAATAATATGCAGCTGTGACCAAAATATTAAAATTGAGACATGAAAGTATTCTTTAATACATGAAGTTGCACCAAAGAAAGGATAAGTTTAAAAATAAGCAGTTGCATCAGAAGAAGGATAAGGATTATGACAAAGCACTACTATTTAATAAATGAAATTAAGTAGAATTTTTTGTGTTTTCAGTAAGTAGTGCGCCATATTTCCTGATATGTCTATACATACATACAGATGCTCTGGAGTTTGTGGCACTCTTCTGTGCATATTGTTAAAAAATCTATTAAGTTTGTTACATTTTCAGAAATAAATGGCTACGCATTTAGAACAAATTGAAATTTTAAGATGTTTTATGCGAAGAAAGAAATGGGAGCAGGCTATCATGGTTGAGAGACTTTACCCCGATGACATTGATATTGAAAGTAGAAATTTGAAAAAGATTTGACTTCTAACTTTTACAGATAACACCAGGTTAGTCAATACAGTCACAACGTATAAGCTGATGGTTATACTACAGAATGTCGTGAAAGAAGCACACTGGACGGGCGTGCTTCGACCGTGTCTCCGGAGCACAGTTGAATGATATCATGAAAGCGAGGTGCAGGATTATAGGTAAAGTAAGTTGAGCTTCTAATTGTTGAAGGCTATGGTGAAGTCCTAAAACTAGTAACAATCCAAATATAACAGGATAGGTTCAGGTCTGGATACTCACACTCACTCTCTAGTTAAACAATTTCCAGCCATGACAGAGAACATAATTCATCCATCTACTTAGGGCTTGGCACTTCTACTGCTTACAAAGAACATGACATGTCTCTAGATAGGAAGATTTGAGGTTAAGGGTAGAAGGTAAGTAGGTGGTCTAACGTTGTCTAATTTCCTTATCCGTATTGTTACTATTACTTTCCTACTATTTTATTTTCAATTTTGGCATTACTGTCAGTTCCTTTGCTTCAGTTATCATATTGATTGTTGTTGTCACTTGTTTCTCTTCTTAATTGTTTTTCAGCATGACTTTTTTTGCTATTGTATTTGCCTTATATACTTGGTTTGATAAGGTTGCGTAAACATCACCCTCACAGACCACACCTAGGGATTACACTACTTCGGTGATTACATTGCGTATGTTGTTTTTGTTACTTAGGAATATTAGGTCACTAGTAAAGCCTTAAATAAGTGTGTTAACCTGGTAAGTATTTGCACATTGGAAAACTAACTAACAACGAATCAGTATAATCAAACTGTTGATTTTGCTATATTATATAAACAATGGGAAAAAGTCACAAAATTTTATAATATTATTAAATTTCCGAAAAACTACACTTCTCTCAACTTATAGTTCCAATCAACAACAAACCACAAGTTGGTTAAGTCAAGCACTTCGCTCTTTAGAAAAACAAAGATGAACTAATGATGATGAGTTTGTTATCTTTTTGATTGCCCCAGATCAAAGTCTTCAGCATTATTTTTATTGGAATCTCAATTTTTAACAACCTAAAAGACGCACCCCACAGTTTAGAATCGAAAAAACTATTTAAGACATATGGTATGGAGAACACAAGTTACATACTATTTGTAACTTATTAGTAGAGTGAATCGAGTTTACAAACTAAATGAGACAAATAAATCACATCAAAAGTAAAACTAAAAATCAAATTACTAATGAAGAGGGAATAGATTCATTATCAATAGATCAACAGTTACTCACATGGCAAAGAGATATTCGAGACGAAGACTTCGATTCAGCAAAAATCACCTGCAAATGCAACTTTTATACTAATTAATACAAAATGAACCAGTTGAAACACAAAAAAATCCTCCATATGTACAAAATAAACAAAAATTTTGAATAACAAAACCTAAATATGCAGATCGGAAGAAAAAAGTAAAGAGTAAACAGATCAAAATGCAGAGAAGAGGAGCAACGGGTAAACCTGACTGTTCTAGAATGAGCTGCGGATGGCGAAGAGGAGACTGTAGAGAACAGAGAGTTTTAAAAAGGCCTTTTTCTATTGGGCTTTATGATAGTTCGTCTTCTAACTTGGGGCAGGTAACGCCGGGTTTATGGCCCAAATTGTTTTAGGCGTGGTCGAGTCGTAAAATTATTCAAAGTTATAAGAAATCAAAATATTTGATTCGTTTCTAAATAGCTATATCTTTTTTCATGAGTCAAGCGTCTTTTGTAAATGATTTTTCTACCTCGAAAGTAAAAATAATTGTGTATGTTAAATTCTTTTCAAATCTCATTTTTTGGATTATATTAGGTTATTGTTGACTTGTTGTCGACCTCGAATATGTAACAAGAAAATTAAAAAAAAAAATTACAGATTACTGAAATGTTTTTAAAGAAAATGGTGACTTCAAGCCATCAACTACAATATGTTCCTACTAAATACTTTTAACCTAACTAAATATGCGTTCAGTTTTTATTTGTTTACTATTTTAAAAGGAAAAATTATGTAGCAAGGTAAATATGTGATATATATTTATGATAAATCAACTATAATTTAAACAAATGTAATTTATAGCTATAAGTAAAGTTTTGTAAGTAACAAATTTCTCTCTCCTCTCTTCCTCTCTATGGTTTTATAAGTAACAAATTTCTCTTTCCTCTCTTCCTCTCTCCTTCCACTGCACTATCTCTCGTCTTCTCACTCCTTCCTCCCCTCTCGCCCCTCTCTCTCCATCCTAAACAATTGCAGTCCAAAAACATTCTACATAACATGATAATTGTATTTTGTATTATGTATCAAATATATTTATTTTATATATATATATATATATATATATATATATATATATTATGTATCAACTGTATTTCTATTCTATATCAATTGTATTATGACAAGTTGTATTTTTTATTGTATTCGTCGATTCATATTGTGTTAGTTAATGCAGTTGATACAATTATATTTCATATATGACACAAATCAATTGTATTCGTGCTAAAAATTGATACAACAAAAACAATATGCATTTATCATCTTTCTTAAATTACAATGTATCAATTGTATTCATCCAAGTAAAGGTGAGATTTGTATATCAACTGTATACAGACAACTATATTTGTATTATGTATCAATTATATTTGTATTTAGTACTATTTGCGATACAACAAATGTAATATGTATTCATCTACTTTTCTCCCTGTCGCGATCCCAGTCGCCTCTCCTCCTAACATGCAGCTGAATATAATAATTTTTGATATATTTGTATTCATTCGATACAAATCAGTTGTATCAATTATATCGTGATACAACATAATATAACAAATACAAGCTTGTCTCCTATCTACTCTCTCTCCCTCTCTCCCCTTCTCCTAATAAGGTTACTTATTAGATAGATCAAATGAATAATTATATTTAATAGTTTAACTTATCGGATATCAGATTTTAAATATACTAATCCATTAGTCAACCAATAAGCTATCAATTGGTACATTATCATATTAAAAATTAACACATTGTTATCTTGTGGTATATTGGTTTCATTAGTTCATGCAACCTTCTTTCACTTTGACTCACCAATATATTTATCTCCCATCAAAAGAAATATCTTTTTTTAATATAGGTCAATCAGTGTGAGACATATATGAAAGTGTAAATTTAGAGGGTGTATGCATATAAGTATTTACTTAATAAATATACTTACTGTAAAAATGCAACTACGACAATTCTTAATGGTTAACGGTTTACCCAATAAGGAAATTGAGTAATTTGCTTCCGCTTAGATAAATCTTTAACTATAAAACATCAATCGTTAATCCGATAATTCAATACAAAAAAAAAAATTAATAAACCAATTTTGCGATTGGCTTGTTGGTTACATTTCATTTTGAACAGCTCAATTTCTAGTCTCGCTCGCATCTCTCCTCCCCCTGATACGTATCTATAATTTATAATTAAGCGAACTATAACTATAAATCTCTAATTAAGCCTAAACTGTAATCATTTTATAAGAAAATTTTCATTTTTCCTTTGACACTTTGTATAAACCAAGAAAAAATCATTTTATTCTTAATATTAATTACTTATTCCTTAAATCATATTTCAATATTTAATATTAAACCTCAATTAATATGTGTATTATGATAAAATATAAATGTGCAAAATCTAAAATGAACAAATAAAATTAAACGAAGAAAGTTTTATGTATAAAATAAACACCTATAAAAGAAATGTTTAGTAAGGAAATAATCAAACATTTTTAAATTAATATTTTTAAAAAAATTAAACACTACAAATATTTTGAGAGTGAGGAAGTAATAATAATCCCTTAATAAAACCAAACTTTAGAAAAATATGGACTAAAGCCTTTTATGAAAACCACAAGAAGTGTAAGGTGTGGTGCGAATGGATAAATCTTGACATGGCCATTACAACTCTTCCCTCCTCTCATCACCTCCATTTCTGCTTCTTCTCTTCATCATCTTCCAAATTCTCAATTACTACACAATTATGCCTAAATTTTCCCCCGAAGAATCGTATTTCACTCGTCATTTGTTCTTCTTCTACTTCGCCCCCTCCGCCATCATCGCCGTCTCCCCAAGTCAGTGAACCCACTCCCACTGCTGAGTCCTGTGTCAATGCCGGCCTCGACCTCTTCTCTAAAGGACGGGTATTATCTTAATTCTGTTTCAATTTCATGGCAGCAGAAATTCCTTAATTATTTTGTGATTGCATTGTTTTTCAGGTCTATTATAAACAATGATAAGGTCTGCATATACATTATGCTTTATGAAACTCCTCAATATTGTTGTTGTATTGTTCTTTTTGTTGATTTAGACAGAGAGAATGTGGCTTGAGGTTCATGACCATAAAATTTTTGTTTATTTATAGATATTTTTTTTAAAACAAAGATATACTTCAATTGTAGCTGCGCCACTAGTTGTAGATATCAAATTAAATAGAAGGGATTCGTTTTAGTATATGCAATTTAATTTGATAAATGACAATAGAGGTTTTGATTTCGAGTTTTAATATCCCCATCATTTGATCATTTGCAGTCATATTATTCCCTTCTATTTGTTACCTAAGTTTGTTACCTAATTTTCCTCAAGTGTTCTCCAAGAGTCTGTTGTTGGGTATTTGACCTGAGTTTCTTAGCATAAATAGGTTATAAAGTTTCCATATTTAAGTAGTCATTTTCTCGTAGAAAATAGTTTAGTACTCTATAAATTGAGGCTCGTTCCTTCTAACTTAATCAACATTTACAATGTAGTCATAAGGGCTTTGAGAGTTTGGTTAGGGCAAGTGTTCTCCAAGAATCTGCAACTTGAGCAAGTTTACTAGATTGACATGTATATTCAAAATTTTCCTGTTTTGTGTAAATCTTATGGTAACAGTTGTACTCAGAGGTGGAGCTAGGATTTTTAGTTATGAGTTTTGAATATATCATTTTACACATAGCAAATGAACTTTTTGAAACATAACTATGAGGTTTGAGCCAAAGCTACAGGGTTTTGTTGAACCAATGGCTGAAGGGGTGGCTCGGCTCCTACACTTAACACCCGCCCTAATTTTGCTTTATTGAAAATTGGTCGTGAGTGGACTTTTGACAGTGACTTGAAAAATTGGAAGGTACAATCAGATTTTATCTGCAACAACAACTAGATTTCAAAATGCGTATGACTGAAACTTTATAATAATGCTAAGATTGTAAATTTGACATCAAACAAGAAAATGTGTCACATGAATTGAGATAGATGGACTAGGAAGGAGTATAATTGGAAAGAAAATTTCTGTCTAAAACTGAAAGTGTACCAAAAGATTGATGATTCAAAGATTTTTTTACTCAACAAGTTTTTCTATTAAATCTTGTGCACATCAGAAGCTTGAATGTCTGAGTTATAGTTTCTTGTGTATCTCTATTTGATCCTGCATAGCAAGCTTAAGGATAGTATCTAGTAGGTTGAATCACAATTATTACTGGAAAAGCTATCAATTTGTTAATGTCATTGATCAAATCTTCTTTTTGCTTTTAATCAACAATTTTCCTTTTGTGAAATTACCTATTTAAAATCTATTCAGTTGGCCTTTTTTTTTTATTTCCCACTTAATTATGTTTCCAATAATCTGCATTTTGGTTTGTGTACAAACCTCTTGCAAGTTGGTTACAATTTCAATCTGCAATATGGGCGACATGCACCTTATTGTTCACTAAATTTGATCTTTCCAGGTGAAAGATGCTCTTGTGCTATTCGACACAGCACTTACTTTAAATCCCAACCCTGAGGAGGCTCAAGCTGCATTTTATAACAAAGCATGTTGCCATGCCTACAGGTATATCTCTCCTTTGCCTCTTTCATGGTTGAATTGATTAAGCTGGATAAAGATAAACAGTTATTTGTTTGAAATCATGTGAGACATTGAGAAAAAAAACATATTTTCGACTTTCTTCTCGTGTAAAATGCAAGTAAAGGAATTTAAAATTTCTTAATCACAGTTTTAGCTTTGTGAACTGCAAGTAGAGGCACCTATAGTTTCTTAATCACAGTTCTTAGCTTAATTGTTTCATTGGAAGGATCACTAAAACCAATGTTGAATCTTCAATGAGCGTCACAAAGTTACTATACTTATTTATTCTTCTTCACTCTTTATTATTTCTCTATTTGTTTAATAATTTATTTTTCTTTATTAACTCAAGGGGGGAAGGAAAGAAAGCTGCTGAGTGTTTGCGCACTGCTTTGAAAGAGTATAACCTTAAGTTTGGCACAATCTTAAATGATCCAGATTTGGCTTCCTTCAGAGCATTGCCTGAATTTAAGGAACTACAGGAAGAGGTTTGTTTCCAGCTGTGGATATAGTTCTTTAGTTTTCGTCATGCTTGAATGTCTGAATTTAATTCAGCTCCTTACCACATTGACTATGTTACAGTATCTCCAGAACTTCGCAATGCTCTAGCTTTGCTTCATTGTTTCTGAATCTCATAGTCTTCTATTTACCTCACAGGCTAGGTTAGGAGGGGAAGACATAGGGTACAGTTTCCGTAGAGACCTTAAGCTCATCAGTGAGGTACAAGCACCATTTAGGGGGGTCAGAAGATTCTTCTATGTGGCATTCATTGCTGCTGCTGGAATTTCTACATTTTTCACTATACCCAGGTTAATCCGTGCAATTCAAGGTGGAGATGGTGCTCCTGATTTAGGGGCTACTGCAGGAAATGCTGCTATAAATGTCGCTGGTAAATAACGACTAGCTTTGCTACGAATCATTTAGTTCACTTCTAAAGTTCTGTTAATTATATTTGCTGGCTATATTAACTCACGCTTTTAAATGAAAAGAACTGTTTCTCAAAAATGATTAACCTCTTGAACCAGCACTCTGCAGGTATTGCTGTTTTTGTGGCTTTGTTGTTTTGGGACAACAAAAAAGAGGAGGAACAGCTTGCACAAATATTGCGTGATGAAACACTATCAAGGCTGCCTTTGCGCCTTTCAACTGATAGGATTGTTGAACTCGTCCAGCTAAGAGACACCGTGAGGCCTGTTAGTGAGACAACTTCCCCTTTACTCTTCCTGTTTTCAATTTCCAGAAGTTGAGAGGAAAACGTCAGGAGTCCTTCAATTTTACCTTGAAGAATGAGAAGTCCTGTATAACTTTTACTGTTGTCACTTGTCTAGTTCTCGTTGCACTGTTTCTGTGTAAGAGATCAAAAGATATGGTTTACCTATCTCATTTGAAGAATCCATTTCCATCACATTTACATTGTCGGAGGGATGATAAAGACAGAAAAGTTCGTAACATCTTTTGCTAGTTTTGCAACAAATGCGTATATTTTATGAGCAAAAAGATATCCCTTTATGTATTTGTTTTCTCTGTATCTCTATTTCTTTTTCTAAAATGCCTGCCTGACTCAAATATATTGTCTCCTCGTATTTGGAGTTTGACCAGATGCTTACTGTTAGGTTATTTTGGCTGGAAAAAAGGAGACAGTCTCTCTGGCTATGAGAAATGCTGAGAAATTCCGTACCGAACTTCTTAAACGAGGAGTCCTTCTAGTTCCTGTTATTTGGGGTGAAGGTAGGGAAACAAAAATTGAGAAGAAAGGTTTTGGTCTTTCGCAAAAGGCAGTTGCTTCCCTCCCATCCATAGGGGTAAGATTGAAAGTAGCACTTAATGATCATTTTTAAACAACATGATACTATAGCATGCACGTCAAGTTCATGATTCTGCTTTCTATTTGCTCAAAGTCCAAAATATATTTTTATACGCTACAGGATTATTAAAAGTTGTTTCTTGTTGCTCAATAAGCATAAGACAATAATGTGCGTGTATCTCGTTCTGGTTTTCTTATTTTTCTCCAATTTGTAGGAAGATTTTGACCAAAGAACTCAGTCAATAATTGCAAAATCAAAACTGAAGTCAGAGATCCGGTTCAAGGCGGAGGTCGTTTCACCTGCAGAGTGGGAAAGGTATATCTACCTGTTCCATATACTCTTGAAACTACTCAACACATCATGGTCATGTGCATTTATGTTTGTGCCACTTTAATTTATTGTACATCCCGTTACACAGTTTGATCGACTGAATTGTTTTCCCTTTTACCAGATCTATTGTCTGACCTCAAATCTATTTCAGGTGGATAAGGGATCAACAGAAGTCTGAAGGTGTTACTCCTGGTGAAGATGTCTACATTATACTTCGTCTAGACGGTCGTGTTCGACGATCAGGAAAGGTCAGTACTTGTTGCTGCAATTCCCTTCTTTGGTCCATTAATCCTGACTCAATGATATACTTATATGCATACATAATCAGCACATAAATTGATCATGACATAACATAGATGACTGTATCCAGAGAAGTATAATTTACTATTCTTACGGGTTAATTCTTCGATTTTAATTCGACCAACTCTGCAGGGGATGCCTGACTGGGCTCAAATTTTAAAGGAACTGCCTCCAATGGAAGCAATATTAAGCAAGCTAGAAAGATAATACAAGTTCCTCTTGCTGAGTGCTAAAATCTTTTCACTACCTGGTGTATTTTCGGTCAGTCTCCTTACTTGAAATATAAAAGGCACTAATTGATGCCTGTTGAGCTTGTCTGTTTTATGTTTCCATTTTTTCACGAACATATACTGTACTATAATTCTATAAATTGATATTGATATTTGCCAGATGAATATCCAAAGGATATGAAATTCCATAGGAAATAGAAATCCAAACAATGGAACTCATAGTTATTCATCTACTGTTGAAGCTAGAGGTGGATCTATGATTTTAATTCAATATACACGAATTATCACTATATGACACTTTTTATGACACTGGATCTGATATTTAGCTTTAGTTAGCACTTTTATCATTGAAGGTTGGTTTGTTGAACAACCTTTGGCGGAAAACTATATTGCATGCATATATAGGTCAAATTATCAATCTCACACACACAAAAACACATATTAAACCTTGAATATCCTTAGTGAAATTTCTGGCTTCGCAAGTGCATACAAGTGAATCCACCTGTGCTTGAAGTCTTGGTTTTTGTTACCTTATTGAAGGTTGGGACAATCAACAGGAAAAAGAAGGAAATAACAAGAGAAAATATATCTAATGAGCTAGGAAGTAATTTCTGCTATGTAGTTGACTTCTTTGAGAAATATTATTATTATTTATTTATTTGCAGACGTTCAAACTGAGTTTTAGTTCATAATTTGTTAATACATTGATCTGTTTTAATATTAACCCAAGTCTTTTTTAATAAAAAACGAGAAAAGAAGAAACTATATAAGCTGGAATGGTTCCAACAAGAAAGATATTCTGAACCTACTCCAATAAAAAAAATACCAATAACTTTGCCAGGAAGACTTTTGCATATTAAACTACAGTATAAGGTGAAGGCAGACCATGATTTGAAATTCATTTATATTAAATTTTAGTCTTTTTTGAATTATCGAATTCTAAATTAATAATTTATACGTATTAATAAATTGTTTGAAATCAAAATTACTGAATTCTGTCGAACTGTGGTCGAAGAGACTAAGATGATTGTGCATTATTCTATTCCTTTTAAAATTTGATCCCTTCTTTGCCTGCACGGTCACTCTGCTTGATGCATTTATTTTTAAAAAAAATTGCGTACTCAAATATTTGTGTAATTTTTAATATTAGATTATGAATATTTTAAAATCTCGAGGATAAATGTGATGATTTACTATTGTACAAGGCACCTGGACATATTTTCTTTCTAGGATTTCTCCTGGGACTTTATTCTAAAGAGCAACCATGGTATTAATTTCTTATTTTTGCTTTAAGTAACATTTGACATATTTTAAGCCTATATAAAAAGTACTAAACTACTATTAATCATAACATTATTTAGAACATGTTTGAAGTCGGTGAAAAAATTGTTGGACTCTATAAATAATACGATGTTTTTCTTTTCAGATTAGCTTTCTCGTACCTTGATTAATTTTACGGGATATTTATCACATTCCGCCATAAATGAATATCAGTTAACTCTGTCCACCAAAACTAAAACAAATTGAAAAAAATTATTACTGAAAAAACCAATATTAAGCAATTTTGCCTTCTCTTTGATTTTTGGCCTAATATTACTCACTATTTGAAAAAGTGAAAAGTTTTTTTTTCCTAAAATGTTTGTGCAAAAAAGAAAATCTCTTAGAGAAAAAATATGCGAGTGAATTACAAAATGAATTCTCGTTGAGTTGAAGTTTTTTTTTTAAAAAATAAATAAATAAATTTAAACACATGGAGTATATCCATTTTGCATTGGAGCTACATATATATAATAAAGAATAAATACGAAACAATTTGCTAAAGATTAAGTATGAAAAAGATATTAAGATAACACAGAAAACATTAATTAATTAAGTTGCCTATTTTAATAATATATAATAATTGACATCATTTTCTTTGGTAGGTTTTGAAAGGTTCATCTATTTTGATGATGACTTGAACTTACCAACAGCAATGAGTAACGCGTTTGAACTGGTAAATAAACGAAACCCATTACCAAAGAAGCTTCATTTTTCATTTGAATTTAATATCATATTATTATTATTATTATTATTATTATTATAACCATTGAAATTAATATTATTTCTTCTCCGACCATAATAATACTTGATTTGCCTTACGTCCACTATCATTATATATTATGATTAGGTCTAAGATTAGGACAACTAAACTCTTATACTAAATCAATATGACCATATACTTCTAATAATAAACTCTACTTTCCCCTAAATTTCATTATATTTTATTTTTCAAATTATAATGAAAAATAAAGTTTAATATAAAAAAAAATTGTTCATATTCAATGTGTATGCTACATGCATGAGAATACACATTATTCAAATAATCGAGATGCACACAAAAGAGTCTGATATACCCCTTAACTTTGTCATTTGGAGTTGATATACTCCTCGTTTTAAAAGTAGCTCATATATGCCCTTACAGTTATACAAACAGCTCATATATACCCCTACCGTTACAAAATGACTCACATATACCGTTCATTTAACGAAAGTTAAAAAATTAGTTTTAAATTTTTATTTATTACTTCTAATTTTTTTTAAAAAAAATTATTTAGGGGTATATATGATTCTTCTATAAAAGTTCAAGGTATATTTTTAATTTTTTTCATACGTAAATTATTTTTTGACTTCTTTTATTATAATTATTTGAGTTTCTTATTCTTATTTTATTTTTTTCTTTCATTCCTTAGTTTAAAGAGAAAAAAAATTAAACTATTTTTTTTGTGTGTATTGTAATTTAATTTCGTATTCGAAGAAAAAATTTGGTCATCTACAATAAGTTTTACAAGAATATTAATGAAATATAAATAAATTTGATTATCAAAATAGTAATTATAAATTAGTCATTGAAACAGAAAAAGTCAAAAAAAATATATTTGACGAGGATTAAATTTACTTATATGGGATTATATTTTTTAGAAAAAAATAATAAAAATTTAGATTAAAATTATTTTTTTTTCATTTCCGTTAGAGGAAAAGGGTACATGTGAGCCATTTGTTTACAAGTAGGAGTATATATAAGCCACTTTCATAACAAGGGGTATATCAGCTCTAAATGACAAAGTTGAGGGGTATATCAGACCCTTTTTCATTAATATAATAAAATTACATAGAAGACATGATATTTTTTTTTTTCAAAGAGAGACCTTATATGTGCTTATAATTAAGTTGGTAGAAACACCAAATATAGATAAATTATTTTCTTTTATATACCCTTAATCTTGGATTTCTTATTATTGTAATTAGCAACACGTTACGTTATTGATACAAGTGGTACATCATGTGCCTTCATATGGTGAAATTGTTTTCGAGAATGTTGGGATTATAACCACAATGATGAATCCTTTGGATCACAACTATTAACTATTTTCCCACTATAAAATCTCAACTTTACACTTAAATCCTTCCCACATAATTATATACCAAGGAAAATTAGTTTCACATAGAAAAATGATATAATTTTTCTAATGAAAATAGAGAAAATATGCTTTACATAAACACCTTATTTTCACGGTTCACTCCACCCCGTAACCCCTATTCCCATCATCCCCACCTCCACTAGTGTAGCTACGTGTGAAGGACGATCAGTTAAGCATCATTTATTAAAAATTTATACAAAATATATAAATTAAAAATTATTTTTATATATATTAAATTTTAAATATTTTAATTAAATTTCGTGACTTTATCACTGCCTTTTCCGCGATATATATCAATATTATATTATACAAAATGTTTATTACTCTAAAAAATAATTTTCATCCTACCAAGTACCGGCCACACTTGGTGTTTATAATATATTGAGAGCTCACTTGGATTGACTTCAAAAAGTAGTTTTTAAGTAAAAAATGAATAAATTAAAATAAAATGACTTTTAAATTAAAAAGAAATAAAAATTCGAACTTAAAATACTTTTAAATCAAAAAATAAAAAGTAGGAAAAAACCTACTTTTCATTTTTAACTTTCTAAAAGTCATTTTAAATTAATTTTAAGATATTTTTAATTTTATCGAACACTCTTAAAAATAAAAAAATGACTTTAAAATTGGTTTGATGAAATTTTAAATCAATTCAAATAGGCAGTGAGTCAAATATATTTTGAACATTATTTATATTTTGAGAATGGCACTTTGGTAAATACAGGCAACATGGACACCATTTCACGAGAAAGGCCAAAAATATAGTACTATTCCTAATCCCGCCATATTGTCGTTGAGCTAAAAACAGTAAGAATATACCAACAACATGGGTTGCGTCTCCAGTACTTCGCCTTTAATCAGAGATTTTATATATAAAAAATTATTATTAACGATATTTAGTTGTGTATAATTTAAATTTAATCGAATTCTAATATAAGTTCTACTAAAAAAATATGGCAGCACCAGTAGTAGTAGTAGTTAGAACATACAAAAATAAAAAAATCAAGTTGTTATCTCTCTCTATTGATATATATATATATGAGTAAGAGAGAAGGAAGATAACGCACCGATCAGCATTGAAAAATTTATCAACAATGGCTGCGAATTCCTTTTGTTCCATTTTCATCATCTCTTCATTATTGATCGCAGCTTTGATCATCTCCGGCGATGCTACCGGCGGCGATTTCGACGTGAGCGGTTGGATTCCGATGAAATCCGCCGATAGCTGTGAAGGTTCGATAGCGGAGTGTATGGCTGCCGGAGAATTCGAAATGGATTCGGAGAGCAACAGGCGTATATTAGCAACTACTGATTATATAAGCTATGGTGCGCTGCAGAGTAACAGTGTTCCGTGTTCTAGAAGAGGTGCGTCGTATTATAACTGCAAAACAGGTGCTGAAGCTAATCCGTATACACGTGGTTGCAGTGCTATTACTCGTTGCCGGAGTTAAAGTAATTAACGATCGAATTAATCGATGTTAATTAATTATTAGTAAGTGTAATTGTTTTGAATAATTTCGTAGTGTTTATATTATGTACTTTAAGTAGGAGTATTTTCTTTTCAGTTGCAATTACAAATAAAGTGATAGTGGTGCTTTGGCAATGCTTTATGGTTAATACAATGTTCATTTGGTGTTTGTTAATACATGTATTATTCTCTACTTGTTTCTGTTTTTTATTATGTTCACACAAATATCGTTGCAAACTAAAGGAAATATTGATGCAATTGGTAGATTTGTTATTAGGTGACTAGGAGGTCATAGATTTGAATTGTGAAAACAATCTCTCGTAAAAATTATTGTAAGATAGACTTTGTGATCCAGGGCTTTTTTCATAAATTCCCCACATAACGAGAGCTTAGTGCTATAAGATGTCCAGGGCTCTTTTCATAAATTCCCCATATAACGAAAGCTTAGTGCTATAAGATGTCCAGGGCTCTTTTCATAAATTCCCCACATAACGAGAGCTTAGTGCTATAAGATTGTGGCAAACTAGCAGTACATCTCTACCGAAAAGATTAATGCCAATATTTTCTTTGACTACAATTTTTCCGGTAATTTTGAACGATGAAGATTGTCATTGTAGTATATATATTATGTAATTGTTATAAATATGTAAAATTCTTTTCAAGAAAATATCAAATAAAAATGTCAAAAAATCACCTAGTTCAGCACTAGTTAACTTGTGGGATTTCATGTACCCTACAGGCACGTTGTCAAATTCAAAATCTGATGAATCATGAAGAGAAACGTTAACTATAGGTCAATTATAGGTTGAACTTTTCCAAGAGCAGTTAGCAGCGTTCTTGCCTAGCTTCTTAGTTGGTGCAGGCACAAACGACCAGCTAACCTCGACGAAAATGACTAAATGTCCTTAAATCTTGACAATAAATAGTACACCATGCAGACTTTAGATAAATAAAATAGGTTGACCTTCTAAAATATTCAAGTCTAATTCAGATTTGAGCTAATGAAATCCTCAAATGTTGAAACCCCCAGAAAATATTCATCCTTGACGCCATGGGGATGATCTGTCCAGCTTTCTGGTTTTGTATACCATCTAACCAGTGTAAGAATAAACACTACGAAAAGAAACAGAAAAACAACAACTCCTCTCAGTATACCCAAATGACGCCTGGGGGGGTGAATTTTGCCATTCACATGCATAACCAGATAGTGCTTTATCTGGCCTTCTTCTTAGATGTAGATTTATCAGTTGTTTTTTCTTCGACGTATGGATATTCTGGTGAACTTATCCATAGACCGGCCAATATGATCAAATGGACACAGAGGAGGACAAGTGATGAGTACGTGTTGGAGGGGAAGACATTCCAGCAAAACTCTACAGCTGCGAACAAGAATAAACTGCAGTACAACACGAAAACTTGTCAACAGAAAATACCAAAAAACTAAAGCAAACAAAGAAGTTTGAGTATTAAACTGAATACCGTAGGAGGGTTGGAAATGGTGCTTTCCACAATAAATATGGTAAGCAATAGAAGTACCTGCAAACAAGCTCTAGGACATCAATGGTTTTATCTTAATTCAATTAATACTCTGACACAGAACCCAGGAACGCAGTGAAAGAGCGAGTAATCTTCCAAATTTTCATTTGCTTGGCAAATGTTAGTCAAGGCCTTTATGTCTTGCTTGGTGCCATGCTAGCAGGGGAGAGGAGCTAATTTTTTGTGATCTTCACCGACTCACCGGGGAAAAAGTTACACACAGAGAGGTGGTCAACTACTCAATGAGCATTTTATATTCAAATACACTTCTCCCTTAAGTACATGCTGCAGTCCCGTGAACTACTAACAAAATGCATCCCAAAATTCTCTGTTCTTCAATGAGATGCTGAAGCATCTCTATTTATTACTATGTCCGTCTGAAATGCATTATTTATTTTAGTGTGGCACAATTATTAAGTTAGAATAAAATAGTTTATCATTCTGATTTCTGATTAAACATTCCAATTATGTCCTCTTGAAATATTTGTTGTACTTTTATGTGCAGTTACCACCAGAACCGAGCTCAATACAAACATAAGATCATAAAAGCATGCATCTATCTCAAGCTGAATATTATGTTAACTATTCCAAGAATCAAAGCAAAATTATCATTTACTAAAGCTTTTCAAATGTTTAAATATATGGAAAGTTGCATATTTAAATTAATGTGGACAATTTAAATCTTCTTCTAATTCACTCTCTGAGAATTAGTTTAGCTAACCCTTAAAAACCACATCAAGACATTTGTGTTAAGAGGTGAGGAGTATGAGATCGAATCCATGACCTAAAGAATGAAATAAGCTGCAAAAACTTACCAAGAATAAAATTGGTAATGGAGGGATCGGGCACATATAATGCCAATGAAATTCCCAACAAACATAGTCGTCACAATATCTGAGAATGAAATAGACACAGAGCAATTCAGCAACCAAAGATCATGTCAAATCAAGACAAAACTAGTGACAGTATAACACTTGACAGCCTTTTTGAGTATAGAAAAATCACAATATAAATTGTGCATGTTGCTTACGGTCAGCTTGAAGGACTTTCTTGGTTGAGGAAGGATTTCTCTGAGAAACTCTGAGCTTCAGTTGAATGATTTTAGAACGCACAACAGCAAACAGTCCTCCTTCATGCCTGCAAAAGATGAAAAAGGAAAAATGCAGTCCAGTAGCCGCTAACTTATTACCTCCGTATGTAGAGAAGAAAATGATATAGTTATCATATTATGACTTCTCTTTTCCTACTTCAGTACTGGAATATCAACACCACTACACTAGATGTAATGATAATATGAGAAATACTCACCTGCACCATCTGTAATGAGCAAACACCAATAGCAGACTGAGATGAGCAACTAGCAAAGAGAGAGCAAAAGCTTTAGAAACAAAGATGTCTTCAGGAACAAATTTGAAGTTGACAGACCTGCAACAAAAGAAGAGAGTTACGATAAATTGTTCTTTGTAAAGGATAGCACAACATCATGACATGAGCATAATGTTGCACCAACACAGTTGATAGAAATACAGTTCTTAGCGAACAAGATTATTCTAAAAGGCATACCAAATACAACTTAAAATTTATAAGGATTTGACTGAACTTTAGTTAGAAGATCAGAGTAGGCTTAGGGTAAGAGTGGATATTCAAGGGATATGGGGAAAAAAAGTACTTAGCTGTCTACGTCCACTGAAAGAAACGAGCCCACTACCCACCTGAACTCCCAAGGGACGAGACAGAGAACAAACTACAGCCAGCAGTAAGAACATGCATCTCCTACATTTAGCAGACACCACCAAATACCAATGTATTGTTTGATGACATTTAAGGTAAAAAGTGCATGACAAATACAATAATGTTGTTTCATGTAATGATAATGCACGGTTATATAACAGTGTGTCAAGTGAATAGATACACAATCTCTTATCACCATATTAATGCGGATTTCATAAATATCCAGGGGTATAATGTTTATTTATTTTGCACATTAAAACAATTTTACCGAAACATAAATAAATCCAGAAAGAAGGATGACGGCAATGTTAAAGACTTAAAAGTTGCATGATATTTTTGACATGGTGCCTCAGAGTACCCATTATGCACACATTGTGTTTAAGAAAGTACCAGAAGTGGATGAAAACCCGACCAAGATTGAAAGCGTTTGATAAATATGAAGCTGGATGTGACAGGATAAAAGGAAGCCCTATGAGAATCTGCACCAATCACCAATCACCATGATCATTGGTAAAGAATTTGATCAGAAGAAGCTCCATTCAACAGAAGTATACTTGTAACCGACTCACCTATGCATATGAACCACAAACTCATCAGTCGATCTCTGAGGAAAGAATAGAAATAATATTGTAACAATTAAAAGAATGCCCAAGAGCATTGAAGATGGAACATATAGATCACACAAAAGTTAAAACATTATGTTTTGTTCATGAGTACGCCGAAGAAAGTGATGCCTTGATCCTGGAGCAACCACAAACCTCCCCTCCCCAAATAACGAAACATGCTTAAACTATTTTCCAAAACAACATTTACAAAGAACACAATTGCAGTCATGAACACAATAGCAAAAGTAAAGATAAGAAAATCATGCCGCCCACTGAACATAGTTGCATTAGAAATTAGAAAGGGAACTTGGAGATTACCCACCTGCACTAATGCAGCCCCTGCTAAAGCAGATATAACTCCAACAATATCCATTGCCTGTATTTCAAGTTCCCACCATATAACACAGAAGCTAATCAGAGATGTAACTCAACGTCCTACAGAGATTATTAATGACCTAAACCGTCCCAATAGTATACCTTCACCATGAGGAGCAACAGAGGTGGTGCATACAGGAGCACATTCATCTTTATGGAAACAGCTCCGCTGTACTAAAGAGAAGACCACTGATCAATCTTAACTGATGGTTTTTAATCAATGATATAGAGAAAAATTTAATCCAACAATTAAAATGTCTAAGCAAGCAAGAATATACCTGAAAATTACCAACCCTAGATGCCATTTTTGGCAGATAATTGAGACCAATGCAGCATGGAGGAGAGTAGTGGCAAAACAATCATTAAATAATCGAAGAACAAAGATAGAGTGAACTCTTTTCGACAGAGAAAGCAAGGAGAGAGCCCACCAAGGTACCTGGAAAAAATATGTTTCCAATTACTCATAGCATATCTTAACTCCAAGGAATAAAGATTTTCTACTTAGTACAAAGTGGTTGAATTCTGAATATTTACTGAAAGAACTTATTAGAAGTTTCAAGGCTAAAGCTAAATCAGAAAGAGAAATGGTTATCAGAAGAAAGTAAAACATATTGCGGACATTCTTCTCTTGCTACAGTTGAAAGCCAACCTTGATTCAGTGTGAAAAGATATACAAATTCCCAAAAGTTTTGGTCGAGACTCCGTCTTATTAGAGATGTTCAGACAAATTTTTACAGATGTCCTCAATTACACATTACAACTTCCTCTGAACCACACATAATTATTTGTGGAAATTATTTGAGCAAAAATTCTTGATCTCCTTAGCATAAGATTTGAATGATATTGATAAATGGTCTAACTACAGTCCCAAGATTCACTGTTCTTTAACTTCTTTATTTAGGAATACCTCCCAGAGACGTAATAACTTGTCAGCCTCATCATATTTTTCCTCCATAAATCCCGTTGAAGTTCAATTTTGATTTATCGTTTACCAAGATACCTCCTTTAAATAAAGCTCACCTGTGTAAGCTTAAAGAAGGTGCATTTTGTCACCAGGTCTCAAATTGATGTCTAGAATTTTATTCTTTATAAAATGATAAGGTTTCATTCATAAGAGCACTAAGATTATGCTAGAGTTCAGTCTATTGTGGCAAAAGTGAGAAGACAAAGTATATCCACGTATAAAACTATATATAGGGACCTAGAAACTCAAATCTTTTGAAAGTGTATGCAGACCTTAGCTCTAAAAACTCTACCCTCCCCAAACCCCACTTTGTGGTAATACACTGGGTATGTTGCTGTAGTCAACACTAACAAATTTCACCACTGGATCCAGTCTTACAGCAGTCACAAAATACAACTCTTTTTCAAGAATACATTAGCCTAAAACATTACTCATAAAATTCAGAATTACCAGTTCCAAAAAAGTTATCCATAAAATTCAGATGAAGAGGACACCTACCACATCAGTCTTCAAGTAGATGAACACGACAATTGCAAGATCCAGCACGTAGAGAAAGCCAAAAAGAATCTGCACTGGCATGAGAAAATAGAAATCAACAACTGGCATGCAAGTAACGTGACCTTATACCGAAGGACATAATAGAGTGTACGGATTATCCAATGAACGAGCTGAACATGCCCACATTATTCAAAAATCACAACTAGTTAGCTAAACAAGTGACTACACTTTATTATGTATGTATGAACCTTCCAGAACATGCAAAACCCAGAAAAAGGATACTAATTTTTTTTTCTCACGCTGGAATCTACTTTAAGCTTACACCAGCAGCACAAGCATAGAAAGTGTACCATTGCAATTTTTTCTAGTTAGTATTAAGTTAGAGGAAAAGAAAATATTTACTTCAGATTGTCATTATTGGAAAAGAAACACTCTAGAAGATGGTATACTTCCAAGAGTAGTAGCATCTTCAAAGAAAAGTGCATCACGCCTCACGGGCATGAATATCTAGCTGGAGTTCCAAAAATTATGACACAGAGTCGAAGGAAAGCAAGAGTTAAGATTGTTAATGTAACTGCTTAGAAATCAAAGCCTGCATAAGAAAACACCTACTTAACTAGTTCACATCATCAATACAGATGCTATGCATCCATTTTATTATTTTTAACACATAACATATATTGTCTCACTTACTTAAAATTCAGTAGCAAAATCTATCAAATTTGGAAGGGGACAACCAATTAACTGCATTTGCGTGCTCTTTCAAATCTAATCAAATTTGAAAGTGGACAATCACAATCAATCTAATAACTCCTTACGCAAGTTCACTGGCTACCACCGCAAAAAAAGGCACCTCCCGGAAATGGAGAAAGTAGGAAAATTACCTGAGCAGGATAGACTTGACCTTCAGTAACATATTGTATAGCAGAGTAAATATAAAGAAAGCCTGCTGGGTAAACTAGAGGCCCCGTGTCACCTTTCAAGTTACTATAATCCCTTTCTCCTTCGAGAAAACCAGTAACCTATTAAACCAAAAAAAAAACAATCAATTAAAACTATATAAGCAAGATATCAACAAATCACGCGATAATGCACAAATACCCCTCAACCTATGCCAAAAATCTCACAGACACACTTATACTATACTAAGGTCCTATTACACCCCTAAACTTATTTTATTAATAATTTTCTACCCCTTTTCAGCTTACGTGACATTATCTTGTGGGTCCAATGTTGGTTGACTTTTTTTTCAAGCTAGTGTCACGTAGGCCGAAAAGGGGTAGAAAATTACTTATAAAATAAGTTCAGGGGTAATAGAAACTTAGTACAGTACAAGTGTGTCTCCGAAATTTCGGGCATAGTGCATTTTCCCATAAATCACACTATAATGTCAAATACTGGTAAATATATTGCCTTAATTTGTCATTTAATCCAAATTACTGATCAGACTGAATTCAAACTCAAACCGTTGCTACATTACTGAACAAGACAAACAAACAGATCAAAATGTTGAACTCTCACCTGAGACATATAAGCATCCCAATCAATTTTCGTATCTAAAAAAGGAGAAATTGAGGAATTTCACGATTTATGAATTTTATGATTTCATATACACATAAGAAAACAAAAAATGGAAATGAAGTGTGGAAAACTGAAACTTACATGGAACGTAAGCGATAATCAACGCAATGAGGATGGCATCAGCAATGAGTAATGCAATAGCAAAAGGTATTTTAGGATTTTTAACGAGTTTTTGAATGAAATTTTCCGATCTATTACTCTTGCGTATAGCAGCTGCTTTGGCGGCCATGGCTGCCGGAGCAGGAGAACTGACGATCTCGGCGAAAAGACGTCTTAGGAATTTGGGAATTGGGATTTTCTTTTGCTGTTTAAAACGCAGCGTTTCATAGTTCTAAAAATATGGGGAAATAACCCTAATCTATTTGAAGTTGAACAAAGAGGTCCTCAATTTCTTTTTTTGTTTAAAGAGGCCCCTGAACTATTAGAAGTAGAATTATAGTGCCATATCTGTTAGCAAATAGCACAATAAGGCACCTGATTCTAAAAATTAGACAAAAAAGACCCTGATTTATTAGAAGCTGAACAAAGAAGCCCTCTATTTGTTTTTTAGTTTAAAAAGGCCCCTGAACTACTAGAAATAGCATTAAAATGTTTAAACTAGTTTTTTAGCAAATAGCCCATTTATAATTTAACCACATAATCATGTTAGAGACCTTCATGTCCAACACATTCCCCTTAAATATAGTAATTTTTTGACTTAATATCTAACTAATCTCCTAATTTTAATTGGGATAATTATATAGAATGATAAACTAATAATGTAAATAAATACAGTATCTATCGTTTGATTTATTTGTGTTTCATAGCAAATTGTTTGTCAGTCGCCTCTCTCACTCATATTCTCGCTCGCTACTCTCCCTCATATTCTCGCTCGCCACTCTCCCTCTCTCGCTCGCTCTTTATCGCTCGCCTCTCTCGCTTTATACAATAGAAATGTATAAATTGTGTTTCTGTTTGTATAAAGCGAGAGAAAATTGTATATACAAATGCAAATACATATATCTCCGTCCTATTTATAATATACAATACAAATATTTTCCTGCTCAAGTCTCTTTTGTCTTTTTATCTTTCTCGTTTTATACAAATTCAAATTGCATATAATTTTTCTCTTTCTCATTTTATACAATTCGATTCAATTGTATATTCTCTGTCCAAGTTTATTTTGTCTTTCTCTCTTTCTCGTTTTATACAAATTCAAATTATATATAATTTCTCTCTTTCTCGTTTTATACAATTCAATTCAATTATATACAAATTCAAATTATATACAGATATACAAACACATACAATTGAATTGAGAGGCTAACAATGATTTATACAAATGAGAGGCAAACAACAATTTATAAAAATGATCTGCCAACGAAACTATACAAATCTGAAGTGGAACTAACGAATTATACAATTGCTTCTTTTGTATATATATATATATATATATGTGTGTGTATATATATATATATATATATAGCGAAATAGGCATAGCTTTCAGTTGTATATGTATAACAAATTATTACATATTACATATATATGTTGTTATAGAGTACAATTATGTAAACTTTGTATGCTAAAAAAATAAAAACATATATAATTAGCGAATGCGAATCTGCATTATCTTTATTTAAAATAAAGCTACTCTAAACTGAGGTTAGTTCAAGTATCTAAATAAATATCTTGATAATTTAAAGAAACTAACAATATTAAACCTTAGTTTTTTAATTTTTATTTATTTTTATGTTGGTACATTTTCAACCGATTCATATTTGAAATACTTAAATATATCATCGAATTTCGAGAAAAAACACATTTATGTCATCCATTAAAAGTATAATTGAAATGAGACAAATGAAACAAATTTTAATAGATGACACAAATAAATCTTTTTAAAACTTCGATGGAATACTTGAACTTTTTCCTTTTTTAAAAAATGAATAATCAATGACGTGGTCAAATCATAATTGACCACATGCAAAACAAAAGTTTTGTAAAATCGATTTTTTATTTCTGACAACAAATAATGATATTGATTAGTAAAAATATATTTATTTATTTCATTTATTACTTTTATAATATCAAGAAATGATGAACATTTTATCTTTTAAACAAACGTCATGTCGTTGAAAACTTGAAAAAGCGTTTCTCGGATACATAAATAGAAAGAGTTGATAAGATAAGACATAAAGTGCGTTCACCAATAGCGTTTTATGAGTAAAATTTTGTGTCTTCTTATTTATTATTGAAATTACTATATTACCCCTTCCGTTTAATTTTATTTGTCCACTATATTAAAAATATATTAATTTATTTCATTTATTACTTTTATAATATCACGAAAAGATAAATAATTTTTCATTTAAAAAAATGTCAAGTCGTGGAAAACTTGAAAAAATTACTTCTCGAATACTGAAATAGAAACAGTTGATAAGATTAGGCATAAAACGTGTTCACCAATTACGTTTTACGAGTAAAATTCCGTTATTTCTTATTTATTATTGAATGACTATATTACCCCTTCTGTTTAATTTTATTTGTCCGCTATATTAAAAATATATTTATTTATTTCTTTTACTACTTTTATAATATCAAGAAAATATCAATATTTTATCATTTAAAAAACGTCAAGTCACAATAGAAAAAATGCTTTTTGGATACCTAGATTGAAAGATCAAATAAGATTAGGAGTAAAACGTGTTCACCAATAGCGTTTTATGAGTAAAATTCTGTTACTTCTTATTTATTGTTGAAATTACCATATTACCCCTTACGTTTAATTTTATTTGTCCACTATATTAAAAATATGTTTATTTATTTTATTTATTACTTTTATAATATCAAGAAAAGATAAACATTTTATCTTTTAAACAAACGTCATGTTGTTGAAAACTTGAAAAAACGCTTCTTGAATACCTAAACAGAAAGAGCTGATAAGATTAGGCATAAAACAGGTTCATCAATAGCGTTTTATAAGTAAAATTATGTCATTTCTTATTTATTGTTGATAGGACTAAATTACCCCTTTTATTTAATTTTATTTGTCCACTGTATTAGAAATACATATATTTATTTCATTTATAATATTTAGAAAAGATAAATACTTTATCATTTAAAAAAATTTCATGTCATTGAAAACTTGAAAAAACGTTTGTCAAATACCTAAATAGAAAGAACTGATAAGATAAGACATAAACCGCGTTCACCAATAGTGTTTTATGAGTACAATTCTATTACTTCTTATTTATTGTTGAAATGACTATATTACTCCTTCCTTTAATTTTATTCGTCCACTTTATTAAAAATATATTTATTTATTTCATTTATTACTTTTATAATATCAAGAAAAGATAAACATTTTATCATTTAAAAAAAGTCAAGTCGTAGAAAACGTGAAAAAACACTTCTTATATATCTAAATAGAAACAACCGATAAGATTAGGCATAAAACGCGTTCAACAAATAGCGTTTTATGAGTAAAATTATGTGTGTTCTTATCTATTGTTGAAATTACTGTATTACCTTTTTCATTTAATTTTATTTGTCCACTATATTAAAAATATATTTATTAATTTCATTTATTACTTTTGAATATTAAGAAAATATAAACATTTTATCTTTTAAACAAACGTCATGTCGATGAAAACTTGAAAAATGCTTCTTGTATACCTAAATCGAAAGAACTAATAAGAATAGACATAAAACGCGTTCACCAATAGGACTTTATGAGTGAAATTCTGTTATTTATTTATTGTTAAAATGACTATATTACTCCTTTCGTTTAATTTTATTTGTCCACTATATTAAAAATGTATTTATTTATTTCATTTATTACTTTTATAATATTAAGAAAAGATAAAGATTTTATCATTAAAAAACGTCAAGTCGTTGAAAACTGAAAAAACGCTTCTCAAATATGCAAATAGATAAGAGCAGATAAGATTAGGCGTAAAAGGACTTTCGCAATAGCGTTTTATGAGTAAAATTATGTATTGTTGAAATGATTATATCACTCCTTTCGTTTAATTTTATTTGTCCACTATATTAAAATATATTTATTCATTTATTACTTTTATAATATCAGGAAAAGATAAACATTTTATCATTTAAAAAAAGTCAAGTCGTTGAAAACTTTAAAAAACGCTTCTCGAATATCTAAATAGAAAGAGCTGATAAGATTAGGTACAAAACGAGTTCAGAAATAGCGTTTTATGAGTAAAATTCTATTACTTCTTATTCATTGTTGAAATGACTATATTACCCCTTCCTTTAATTTTATTTGTCCAATTTATTAAAAATATATATTTTTTATTGCATTTATTACTTTTATAATATTAAAAAAAGATATATATCTTATCTTTTAAACAAATGTTGTGTCGTTGAAAACTTGAAAAAACACTTTTCAGATACCTAAATATAAAGAGTTGATTAGATAAGGCATAAAATGTGTTCACCAATAGTGTTTTATGAGTAAAATTTTGTGTCTTCTTATTTATTGTTGAAATTACTATATTACCCATTTCGTCTAATTTTATTTGTCCACTATATTAAAAATATATTTATTTATTACTTTTATAATATCAAGAAAAGCTAAATATTTTATTATTTAAAAAAGTCAAGTCGTTGAAAATTTGAAAATACGCTTCTCAGATACCTAAATAGAAAGAGCTGATAAGATAAGTTATAAAACGCTTTCACCAATAGTAATTTATGAGTAAAATTCTGTGACTTCTTATTATTGTTGAAATTATTATATTGCCTCTTTCGTTTATTTTTATTTATCCATCGTATTAAAATATATTTCTTTCTATTTTGTTTTTACTTTTGTAAGTAATATCAAGAAAAGATAAACATTTAAAAAAAAGGTCAAAACGTTAAAAACTTGAAAAAACGTTTTTCGTATATCTAAGTAGAAAGAACTGATAAGATTAGGCGCAAAACGATTCACCAATAGTGTTTTATGAGAAAAATTCTGTTATTCTGTTACTTCGTATTTATTATTGAAATTACTGTATCACCTCTTTGATTTAATTTTATTTGTTCATTATATTAAAAATATATTTATTTATTTTATTTATTAATTTTATAATATCAAAAAAAATAATTTAACATCTAAGAAAACATCAAGTCATTTAAAACTTTGAAAAAAACTTCTCAAATACCTAGATAGATAAAGCTGATAAGATTAAACATAATTTTATTTATCCTCTATATTAATATTTTTCAAATAAAAATTACATGAATAGTTTTTTCTCAAATTCGATAACATATTCAATATTTTTTATGTAATAACAACATCAATTAGTGTTGTGAGTGACTTCTCTCCACGTGTAGTACTCCTTTCCACTCTTCATAACCTCTTTCTGCCATATGTCAATTTTCTTTTAATTACTGATCTTCATCTTTGCTTACACATATTTCACGCCTACAAGGGATCGAACTTACAGGTAACAAGTGCATTCTTATCACATCCTAAATATTACTAATAATATTGAATAGCTTACCAAAATAATTATATACATTATATATATTTTTTGATAGTTCTATTAATTATTATTGAGTTTGTATTGTCGTTTTTTAATTGTTATTTTAAAAGAAAAAATTAGTTAAAAGACTTAAAAAATTTAATTAATTAAATTCACACCATATAAGTCATATTTATTATTTCTCTTATATATTAAATTTCTAAACTAAAATCTGATTATCTTTTACCATTAGAAAGAAAATGTCAAATCAATATGAAAAAAAATTTATACTCAAAACTCAAAACCTTTGGCTTAGATATAAACAGTCTCATCTGATACATCATATCAATATCAAAGTTATTATGTTATGTGTCAATAATTATTTATCTATTTTTTGGTCATTAATTATTTATTTATTCTGATAAATAAAAGATAATTTTCCCCTATTATATCACTTTCAATCAATTCCTTTAGAAAATATGAAATTTTTTAAAAATTTTAACTCTTTTACTTCATAATTAATAAAAATAAAACAATTAATTCATCATATTAATCGTTAATTTTATAATAAAAATAAATAAATAATTAAAAATCAAGCGATGTACTGTATAAATAAAAGACACAATATATAAATATGTCCTTTAACTTAGTTTCGAATCAATATTCTTCAACTCTGAGTTTGCACAAGTAAATATTTAAACTTGTATAAAGTTGAACAAATAGACACACGTGTCCTACATGTCATTTTTTGTCCAGCATGATATCTTACGTGTATTATGCCATGTAGGATTTATGCGTTTATTTAAAATATTTGATCGTGCATTATGAAAACTGAAAAGGCAAAGTTAAAAAATTTAGGATGTATTATGCCTAAATAAAAATGCATATATAATGAGAAAAATAAGAGGATGGATATAAATAGCGGATCCATCTTCTTTCAATATCATTCCATCACCTGAAAATCCTCCTGACCCTTCTTCTTCTTCTTCGTTTTACCTTTTGCACTCAGAAACTCTCTTCACTTCCCTAAAAAGTACATTTTGATAATGGCTTCTCAACAAGATGAGCTAAAACACAGAAGTACTACGAAATCACAAGAAACAGAGCAATACACAAAATCTGCTCACGATAAGGATTCAAAATCGAACAAAAACATCAACAGATCAACAAGAAAACAGATCGCGAAACGAGGCGTCAAATCATTGACAATCGCTTTATCAATTCCACTTCTATTAACCCTAATTGACATCTCTCTATTCGGATCAAGTTACCAGTACGTTTCAATGGAGAAGCCTTTTTGGTTTCCGCGTCTATGGGCTTTACATTTAGCCTGTTTAGGTTCTTCTCTTCTAATGGGTCTTTCTGCTTGGCTTGTTTGGGCTGAAGGTGGGTTTCATCGTCAACCTATGGCTATAATTTTGTATTTAACTCAATTAGGGTTGAGTTTGGCTTGGGATCCAGTTGTGTTCAAAGCAGGTGCTACTAGAATTGGGTTAGTGTTATGTGTGGCTTTGTTTGGAGTGTTGATTGGTTGTTTTAGGGCTTTTAAAAATGTGAATCCTATTGCTGGGGATTTGGTTAAACCTTGTTTTGGATGGGCTGTGCTTTTGAGTTTAGCAAATCTTAAGCTTGTGTATCATTAGGAAGAAATAAATAATATAGTGTTCTTGTTTTTTGTTTTGTTTTGGCTTGTGAGGCTTATGTACTGTAAATTACATGTATTAGTGATCTATATTTTATGCTTTAATCAGATCAAATAAGCTTTTACCGGTTCCATTATATGGCTATAATTCGAAGCAAACAAAATCTCACATACTATACTACGTTGTTGGTTAAATTTATATTAGTCAGCTAGTCATCAAAGCTATAACTTATACTTGCGATTAATATTAACCTCAACTATGTAGATCGATTTTTAGTTTGTATAATTCGTCACAGTAAGTATAATTTGCATGTTTTCTTTTGTTTTCGATTTTATTACTATATATAACATTCAATAATTTTGGTTTTTAATTTTTTAATTTTGTATAAACGTGTAATTTTCAATTTTCATATAATATAATTTGTATCACTATTTAAAGTTTTTGTAGTATCAATCTATTATTTCAGATCTTATTATATTTGTACAATTCAAGACTCTTTACTCAATTATGAAAAAAAGTACATTTGTACAATTCAGGCTTTATTGCTCAATTATGAAAAAATAATAATACGGATTATATAAAATGAAATGCAAATTATATAAATTGTTGTCCTTTCGGCCTCACTCGGTAGAAAAATGTACATTAATTACACACTCTCGTTTCATTTTATGTCACTGTTTCATTTTATGTCACATTTTTTTTCATTTTATGTCACTTTTTGAATTTCAAGAGTTAAATAAATGTATTACTTTTGAAATTTCAAGAGCTAAGTAAGTCTACATTCGACAGTAAATTTTTTATAGATCTTTCAGACATTTTGTATCATCAAATCATTATCAATTTATGATACTTTTTACGTAATTTATAGATACATAAATTTTATTGCAAAAAAATTAAAAATTTTATGCGTAATTAAATTGTTTCGACTCTCAAAACATAAAAGATATCGTATAAATTGAGATAGAGAGAGTATACAACCATCTAAGTGATGATACATATAACTCATCTCTCTCCCACTTTCTGCCCTCTCTCGTTCGCTTCTCTCTTCTCTTCCAATCTCGCTCTCTGTCTCCTTTCTATAACATGTAGCTATGAATTATTACTGGAGCATAATGAAGCTATTTTTGAGTGGCTATATAAGTTTCCATATATATTGGATTATACCAAAGTATAATCTGCAGAAATGTGTGGATGCATGTCCATGTTATATCATAAGCTTCAATTCTTCAAGCAACATGAATAATGCAAGTCTCTGTTCCTGCCTAAGCACAAGAAAATGACGCGAGCAAATGTGTAGCACTAAATTTCTAGTCAGTGCGACCAAGTTTCCTCAGTGTCACTGAGATTCTCTTCTTCTGATCAATCTCTTGACCTTGCCATATTTGGAACCCAGGCTTTCGATTAATTTCGTGTTTCCAAAGATAGCGTGCTTCTCCCCACATCAGAATAAGACAACCTGGTGTCAAAAGCACAGGCACATTGTGTGGTGGATCTTGAGCTGTGCATGTGTCATTTTCGACTCCAGAAAAATGCATTACGCAGGATGAATCTAGAGAAACAATAGCTATTCCATCCTCAAACCGCATTAGATCAACATGTGCACAGATACCCTGTTATAAAGCAATGTGGTAATTCATCACCAGAATTCCACTGTAAAGAAAAGGACGCTGATCCTGTTCATGAGCAAGTTATACTACATCAATAATTTTATGGTTGTACTTTTTTATGATGAGGAAAATCTGCGGCCGCTATATTTTGGATGCACATAGGTAATAGAAGAGGTAATCAAGCAAGTCTGGTTCGACAAGTTCGACCCAGAAGAGGTCCTTGCTTTTGCTGGCAAGCGGTTTTAGAACTTGAGACAAGTCTGGAGCGATGAGCTCCTTGCTTTTGCTGGCAAGCAGTTTTCGAACTTGAGACCTCTAACATAGAAGTCCCGAGTTCAACCGCTGGACCACCCTAAAGGGTTTGATGGTTGTACTAGTTACTCAGTAGCACTGTAATTTATCATAGTACAACAATTACCACTATAAAAACAGTTCTGTGAAAGGATAAAGTCGCACCTCACCTGGTTGATACATGTTAGCTATAAGTTGATCAAATAGAGGTTCCCTCCATAACAGATCTTGTGGAAAAATACATGCTTCCTTGCCCTTTTCACAGTTTTCCAACTCTGCAGCATAACTACCGAAAAGAATCACCTCATGGATAGACCTGGAGAGCTCAACCGCCCATCCTGGTAGGTCGCCAAATCTCATAGCCTGTATGAGATGAAAATACACGTGATCAAGTGCATTGATAAATGACTACAGGTTAAAAGAGACGAACAGGGTGATCTAATTATGTTTATGAGAAATTCAGAAATTTGTAGTTAGTTTAAAAATGCTAAACTAGTCACTTAAACAAAGGAAAAGAAAATGTTAAACAGAACCAACAGCCCTGCTGTCTTTCTTAGAGAACTGCAGGATGAACTTTTCCATTGTTCAAGTACATGACAGATATGCGTTGCAGTATGCTTATTCGAAGGTTAATTAACAACTATAGGGTAAAAACAAAGCTGAATGCAGAGTCTAAAGTTTTTAAACTTTGAAAGGAGGATATTGGTTTGATGCACACGGTCGAAATAGCGTGCGAATCAACATCGTGATGAATAGTACTTTCAGAATCTCTTTTTTTTTTTTTAAATAAATTCTTGAGCATCCAGCACTTTTGGCTTATATATGTTTTTTTATCCAAAATCTCTTAGGGGTTGTTTGGTAGGGGATGGGATTGACAAAGTTATCCCATGGAATTAGTTATCCCACCATAAAATGTGATAACTTATCCCATCATAGCAGTATAAATGGTGGGATAAATAATTCTGAAACTAACTAATACCCCTAACCAAACACATAAAATCCCTAATACCAAACAACCCCTCAGTATTCAAGTCCTTGTTTTGATAAGTCTCCCCAGAATGAATACTAACTTACAATTATAAACGGCAGACAAATAAATGAAAAACATCAAGATTATTCCATTCACGATATTCTGAGAGAAGTGTCACAAGTACATTTTCTGCCTCAAGTGGTAGTCATAGTATTCTCAAGATTTAGCGCCAGTAAATAGAGACGTTACATTTTGACATAAAATTTACTACTACAACAATCATCTTATTTCAAATGCTCTACACAACTCAAGGGCATAAGTATGAAAACTAAAGATTTAACATGAATATAGTGGTCGTCAGGTAATATATCCTTCAGCCAAATGACACAAGATTATTGATCACACTTGATGAATGCATGATTCTCAAGTTGATATGTAAGGGAATAAGATATAACAAGTTAAAGGGAATAAGTGTATTATACAAGAATACTCCAAAGGTTTGAGGATCCAACAAAACCTGATTGCTTGAAGACTCAGCAAACCATCCTTCTGCAACCACAACCATCAAGAAGCAAATATAAGAGCTCTGCCTGATCAAATACATTTGTCTTACTCCTTAGCCAAATGAAACCATTGAAATATCACTGATAATACATGCGCAGCAGAAAATTTACAGGGAAACCCGTGATAAGGAGCTCCCTGATGACTGCTTAAACTGTTTTCTCTCAAAAGAATTGAGCTATAATTGAAACAAAAGGCTATTCACTACATTATTATGCTGAAACTTTATATACATATAGTTGAAAAATTCTATATGCAAAGAATCTTTAAAATGCAAACTTTATATATATATATATATATGAATACCTATATATATATATATATATATGAATACCTATATATATATATATATATATATATAGGCCAAATCATCTTTAAAATGTGTGAGTATATATGTTTGTATATAAGTAAATTTAGAGGCAAGGCTAGAATTTCGAGTGTGTGGGTTCCAGGTTCTGGAAAAGACGAGTTTGTTGGGTTCTGAATAAATTATTTATACATAATAAGTGAACTTTTAAAACCCGTTTTCCGGAAAAAATGGCATTCAATCTTTTTTTTTAATGATCAGGAAAACCCGCCGCCGCTACCCTTTGGTGTGGACAGACAGGGTAAGACAATTGATTCTATGCAATAGCTCGCATGTGAGACGAGAGATAACCCGCACTAAAGCAAGCCCGTTGCGAGCTTGACTCGGAAATCAAACCCCTTGCTTTCACTGGCAAGGAGTTTCGAATTTTAGACCTCCAACATGGAAATTGAACTGGCGTTCAATTTAATAATTGAATTTGTAAATAGGGGTCAAAGGCATGTGAGTCAAGGCCAATCAAGTTCATTTCCCCTATGACTAAAACGTCAAGGTCGTGATTTTTTTACAAGTACATAACTTCCAAAATGGGAAATGAATTGTGCAAGTGGGAGAGGTTTCTAAATCCTCTTTCATGGAGAAGCTAAAATGGGGGAGAACTATCAAATAACTAAAGCTTCTTGGGGTTTTCTAAGAAACCATGCCTTCTATTGCCTGCAAAACCTTCTTTACAGGCCAAAAAACTGAACCGTCACCTCAATGTGAAATGATAGCACTCTTGGATATTGAAAAGACTATTTCATAGCAAGTGTGTATGTTCTAACTTCTCACTTGAAGCTGATTGCAAGGCTTCTTTTGGGTGTCCGGTTGCGAGTCAGTCCCAACCAGGAGCTCAAGGCTTCCTCCGACATACCGGGGAGAGCCTCACCATTCGCCCACAGACGTTCCTTCATATTCGGACTTACCATGTGTAGCCACATGATTTCACTTCTTTATTAAGTCCGGATTTTCCCCATACAAACACAAATACAATGTCTAGGCTAAAGCTACTAAGTTGCTCAGAACCCGTAACCGCCTTGTTGCTCCGCCCTGTGTATATGCAAGGCCCCCATAGGTAGTCTAGAAGAGTAGTAAATGAATTATTCAAAATTCTAGGTCATTGTATAATAATGGATTCTGAAGGAGTGCTATCTAATTATACCCATACATTTTACTTCAATTTCATATATATTCGAAAAATTGAACCACAAAATCCGCCCTAAATCTGCTTTGAAACAGTATGAATATGAGCAACAAAGAGAGGGGCTATTACCTTGTTGGATTGATGATAACAACTTTGATTGTTGATCAGGAGATAAAAAGTCTTTGCACAGCCAAAGGCCATCAATTTCACTGATTCTTTCCCAATTATGAGTTTCTCCGAACACTGACCCGATTAGGGCTTTTCCATTGACCTTATTCTCAACAGAATGAACATGGAGAAATTGTTCTTCTTCTTCGCCTTCGCTGTTTGATGAATCGCCAAATGCTTCTGTTAGAATCATCTTCAGCTCATCCATATTGTTGTATAATCTGCGGCTCTTTCTAGTTCAATTTTGCCTTGAAATTTCTTATGCTATGAATCCTAGAATTATGGATTGTGAAATTACCTAAATGCAATCTTATGCTTCTTTTATTATTATTGATCTAAACCATAGGTGAACCTTTAAAATGACATGAAATTTCACTTGGAATAAAATAAGTTCAAGGGATAACACGACTTAGTATTAGTATAAGTGTGTTTCTGATATTTAACAATTATTTGTGCATTATCTTTAAAATAAAAATATTTATTATTTGAGTTTTAAATGCCACATGTCATCAAGTGAGTGGTTATTTTTTTTATATTTAAAAGTCATTAGTTTAGAATTATTTTTTTACATATATGACATGTGTCTTTGTTTAATTCGTCATTTTGACATGTCATCGGCAAGTGTATTACACACACTTTGTATTTTTGGATGATTATTAAAATAGTGTCGAAATGACACAACAAGATCCTACATGAGGGGTTAAAATGAACATCGCCCAATTGAGGTGTCTAAGTTAAATTTCGTGCTAAGTTTAAGGAACCATTGATGAGTTAGACCTTTATTATAATGGTATGATTGATATATGTCTTTTATGAAACGCAAAATTGTAATATATAAATATAATTTCATGATATGATAATATGAACTTAAGTTATGACCTATGTTCATTGAAAGTCATGAATATGAATTTTTGGGCTAATCCATGAACATATGAACTAAAGAGAGTTATAGTTGATCAAAAGTGCATGAATCTATATAAAACTTAATTTGCCAACGCTATTAAAGATAATATCGTTGATTCGAGGGAATTGTTCTTTTAGAAAAATAAGATCTTTAAACACGAGGAAATTGACTTCTCTAATGGAAAAAAAATAGTTACATAAATGTTATTCCAAATTTATCGTCTCCTCCCCGCCCATTCAATCTCCTCAACTCCCACCCCTTGATCATCTCCTCCCCCCACCCCCCAAACACCAATCCATCCAACCTCTATCATATTTTGTTAAACAACATGTAGATTCTCTATTTGAATAATATTTTCTTGCTTAATTATCTACTAAAAAAGTAATTAAAAAAAAACACTTTGTTTTACAAGATAACATTTGCTGGGAATAACTTATTTTTCATCCCAAACACATTTGACCTGTTTTTCTAATTATAGAAGTGTTTACATTACAATGAAAAAGTGGGCTAATACAGAAAGTTGGCCCCCCCAAACTTGCATGTATTGGGTCCAACAAAGGCACAAAGCCCATATACTGGAATTTCATAAATGGAAGTGTTGTTATAAAGTACCACATCGTAATGTAAGTGAGTAAGCGAACAGCTATAAGCAATATATAAGAGACTCGTGCTAATAACATTTAATTCACGCAGCCACGCAGTGAGCACATAGCGAACTATTCTTTCGCCTTTTACTAAAGAATACCGTGTGCGCTCTGCAAGTAGTGGCATACGCCAATTTTTGGAGGGATTTTCAAACCGAAGATCCCAACAATACTAATGACAAAATTTTCTGGGTTGTTTATAAAGTAAGTTAAGACCCTCTAAATGTGGTTAAATTATTGTGGAAATCAAAAAAAAGTGGTTAAGATTGCTTTGAAGGTCATTTCAATTGTTATAGTTTTCTTAAATTATACTCTTTCGTCTCAATAAATGTGGTTAAATTACTGTGGAAGTTGAAAAAATGTGGTTAAATTAAAAAAATGTGGTTAAATTACTTTGAAAGTTATTTTAACTGTTATCATTTTCTTAAATTATACTCCTCCGTCTCATTTTAAAGTTATTTTAACTGTTATCATTTTCTTAAATTATACTCCTCCGTCTCATTTTATATGGCAAGATTTTAAAATATTTATCAAATTATAATATACATAAATATAATTTCATGATATGATAATATGAACTTAAGTTACGAACTATGTTCATTGAAAGTCATGAATATGAATTTTTGGGCTAATCCGTGAACGTATGAACTAAAGACAGTTATAGTTGATCGAAAGTGCATGAATCTATATAAAACTTAATTTGCCAACGCTATTAAAGATAATATCGTTGATTCGGGGGAATTGTTCTTTTATGCTTCTGATAAGGGATAGTTATACTTATGGATATGGACACATATGTCTCCACCCAAGGAGGTATGAAATACCTTAGTTGATTGGATCGAGAGATCAAACTTCATGCATTCACATAGTATTTATATCATTATACTGTCAGAATCTTATTATGATAAAAAAAAATATGATAAAAAGATGTACCATTAAGGTAGTGTTAACGACCTTATCTCTTAATCTTCATATGTTATAGTATGCTATATGGTATGTACCGATATGTTTAGATACAAATACTATTTAATATGTAATTACATCCCTTTTATCGAGGGTGTTGATCAAGTCGCTCACTAGGTTCCATATTTTCTGCTAATTGGGGAGCCCCTCTCTGTTTCTTAAAAAGATTTAATATACACATTTCTAGTACTTTATAATTATGTGTTTAAGGTATACCAAGGGTCTTGTCCTAATAGATACTTCTCAGTCATGTTTAGAGATTTTCATAGAGAGATACATGGTTATGTTTCAGATTGAATTTCTGTGTCTTTTTTTAACGATTTCAATTCCACAAACTTATGTGTTATACAAGTGTTTTCTTTTACAAAACTTGTCTCTTTAAATGCTTTTAAACTTCACCTTCACTCATGTCTTGATGTATGCTCATGTCCAATGTCACGTTATGGGTACGCTTAGAGCAACAATGATATAGAGTGTTGGTCATTTTCAATGTATAGGCTCAAAGCGACATATTAAAAAATAAATAGTCTTAATTATTCAGTATTCAAGTCTATATACATGATCTTAATTATTCTAACAAGTACATTTATATTCAGTCATTTTTCATCTTAGTGAAAACAAATGCGGTCTTAGTCAATTATCCTAAATGTAGATTCAAATACGTACATTTATATTCCGACTTTTACTTGTTATGTTCGAAAAATCAAGAGATAATTTATAATTTTATGATAAGTATGGAGAATAGTTTACAATCTTATGGTTAGCATGGAGGAAAATATTAAAAAAAAAATGTTTTTCTATTTTTTTTAATATTTAGTTGGTCAAAATATTTAGAAAAATACTGTCTTTAAAAATGAGGAAATTGACTTCACTAATGAAAAAAAAACAGTTACATAAGTGTTATTGCAAATGTATCGTCTCCTCCCCGCCCATTCAATCTCCTCAACTCCCACCCCTTGATCATCCCCTCCCCCCACCCCCCATACACCAATCCATTCAACCTCTATCATATTTTGTTAAACAACATATAGATTCTCTTTTGAATAATATTTTCTTGCTTAATTATCTACCACTAAAAAGTAATTAAAAAACACTTTGTTTTTCAAGATGACATTTGCTGGGAAAAACTTATTTTTCATCCCAAACACATTTGACCTGTTTTTCTAATCATTATAGAAGTGTTTACATTACAATGAAAAAGTGGGCTAATACAGAATGAGGCCCTCCCAAACTTGCAAGTATTGGGTCCAACAAAGGCACAAAGCCCATATACTGGAATTTATGCTTTCATAAATGCAAGTGTTGTTGATAAAAGTACCACATCGTAATGTAAGTGAGTAAGCGAACAGCTACAAGCAATATATAAGAGACTCGTGCTAATAACATAATTTCACGCAGCCACGCAGTGAGCACATAGCGAACTATTCTTTCGCCTTTTACTAAAGAATACCGTGTGCGCGCTGCAATCAGTGGCATACGCCAATTTTTGGAGGGATTTTCTTAGCTGAAGATCCCAATAATACCAATACCAAAATTTTTTGGGTCGTTTATAAAGTAAGTTAAGACCTTCTAAATGTGGTTAAATTACTGTGGAAATCGAAAAAATGTGGTTAAGATTACTTTGAAAGTCATTTTTTTGGGTCGTTTATAAAGTAAGTTAAGACCCTCTAAATGTGGTTAAATTACTGTGGAAAACGGAAAAATGTGGTTAAGATTACTTAGAAAGTCATTTCAACTGTGATAATTTTCTTAAATTATACTCTCTTCGTCTCAATAAATGTGGTTAAAATTACTTTGAAAGTCATTTTAACTCAATAAATGTGGTTAAATTACTTTGAAAGTCATTTTAACTGTTATTATTTTCAATTATACTCCTTTAATCTCATTTTATGTGGCAAGATTATTTTAAAATGTTTACCAAATTATCCTTCTTAGACTCACTTTTTTCGTTCCTCATAAATGTATTAGAGTACTATTTCTAAAATGAATTGGGACCAACAAGGGTATTACCTTTAAATAGTTATCATATAAGAAAATGTGACATTCTTTTTGGGACTGACCAAAAAAGAAATGATGTCACATAAAATGAAACGAAGGAGTAATATTATAGTACCTGTATCGGCTTAAATATTTGGGTAAATAATTCAATATGATAACCAATTTAAGTTAGTGTTATTAATAACCCAACGAATTGCGTTATTAGAAACTTAAATAAAGACAATTTCAATACTTAAATACATGTAAATCTTTTTAATATTTGCCTTGATACTTTGATAGATACACAAACCTTCGTAGTTTAACCCTATCAACAAAATTTAAAGTATTGACCCCTACACCCTTATACCTATCAACATAATTAAAAAAATTGAAATCCCTGTATCGTTATAATTTATGAAGTTATTATTGCAATTGAAAAATTAAGAATTTAAATCGTGAATTTTTCTTTTAAATCCTGTGTCTCGTTATAATTTATGAAGTTATTATTGTAATTAAAAAATTAAAAATTTGAATCGTGAAAATAGCTTATTGCAATATATTTTTTGACTCTTTGCTAACTTAGGAGTTAGGTGCACATGCATAATTCAAACACAATTATCAAAAATTAAATTAGTAATGCCAATAACCCCAAATATTAAATTACTGTTATTAATAAGTAATAATCAAACGAATGGCGTTATTAGAAATTTAAATAAGAGAACAAAAAACTTATATACATATGAAAAATCTAATTAATTTTGCCCTATTATCAAACACAATTAAAGAATTGAACCCAATTGTTTTTACCTATCAACAAAATTAAAGAATTGAACCTCCTGCACCCTTATATCTGTCAACACATTAAAGTTATTGTCATGTAATAAAAAAAGGTCACAGTTTAAATTGTAAAATAACCTCTTGCAAAAATATAAAATAAAATTATGTCTTATAAATAATACCATTATTTGATTTTTCCGTAAATTTTACATAACGAAAATTTAATAGGAAAAATTGTATATAATAGCAAACTAATAACCTAAAATAAATGGAGTAGCTAGCGTCTGATTTAATTGTGCTCCATAACAAACGTTTGCAAAAAATAACCAGGCACCTCTCTCCCAAATATCTCGCTCGCCACTCTCCTCCAATCTCTCGCTCGCTTCCTCACTTTTTATACAAACACAAGTGTATGAAAATTGTTTCTAATTATATAAAGCAGAGAAAATTGTATAAACACATATATTTTTGTTCCCCTCTTCCAGATCTCGCTCGCCACTCTCCCAAATCTCGCTCGCCACCCTCGCCTTTCTCACTTATACAAACAGAAGCGAAATATAAATTGCGTTTCTGTTTGTATAAAACGTGAGAAAATTGTATATACACATGCAAGTACATATATTTTCGTCCTATACACTTATAATTATACAATAAAAATACTCCCCTGCCCAGTTTCTTTTGCCTTTCTCTCTTTCTCGTTTTATACAATTTTCAAATTGTATCTAATATCTCTCTTTCTCGTTTTATACAATTCGATTCAATTGTATATTCCTTGTCAAGTCTCTTTTCTCTTTCTCTCTTTCTCATTTTGTGCAAATTCAAATTGTATATAATCGTTCGATACACTTATAATAATACAATTTTCGTTTTTATACAGTTTTCTGCCCAAGTGTCTTTCTCTTTCTTGTTTTATACACTTCGTTTTATACAATTTGCTTCAACTGTATATGTATAGCAAATTATACAGTTTCTATGTTTGCTATAGAGCGCAATTATGCAAACTTTGCTATAGCATACAAATATGAATATTTTATTTGCTATATGTGAAAATTGCCTTTTAATATACCAAATTATTCCCAAAAAAAATTACCCCTTTCACCCTTATGGGTTTTAGCCCACCAACAATGATGATATTTTAACCTATCGACATATAATAACTAAAAGAAAATGTGAAGTGTACAAGACATAGACAAATAAAGAGAGAACCTTATCGCTATCTTATGAGCAAAGAAAAGTAGGAAATGATCAAAATGAGCCCATAACTCTCCAGAAGGACATAATTCAAATAAAAAATCAAGGAGATGGGGAGACATACACCAACCTCGATCATCGTGTCATATACTAGTTTCATTTTTCGAGAGTCAACTATTTTAAATTTAATTGAAAATTTGCATATGAAATTTTTTATTTTATATATTTATAAATTATGTTAATATATTTATGTAAGTCACAATATTTAATAATTCAAAATATTTAAAATTTTAATAAAATATTTACAAATTAAAATAAACTTATTCAAATTTTGAAATGCTCCATAAATTCTACCCATTTTTCAATTTTCTCATCAATGAGTAGGGTACCGAACAATGCAAGTGATAATATATAGTATTCCCTTTTGTTTATTTTATTACTATAACTTTGATGATGATCCATTTTAATCTGACATTCCTTTTAAAATAATATTTATCATAGGTATATTGTTGTTAAATTAATTATATTTTGAAAACTTTAATTTAATTGTTAATACTTTATGCAGTCATCTAATAATAAGAATTGTACCTTTGATTTCCTATAATCGATAGGTAAAATACTATTTAAAAAAAACTTTAAGGAATAAATAATATTCTTTCTGTTTTAAAAAGAATATTTTTATTTTTTTTAGTTTTTTTTAAAAGAATGATTTTTTTTTTGGCAACGATTTAATTTTAACTTTTCAAGACCACAAGATTTAAGGGTATTTTAATACATTTGACATAACTTTAATTTAGAACCACAAGATTAAAAAGTTTTCTTTCTTTTCTTAAACTCAGTTCCAAATCAAATTAATTCATACTTTTTTAAACGGAGAGAGTATGAAATAAGATACTATCTCATCTTCAATATTTGTATTAGAACCTGACTAATCTAAATTCACACGGAAAAGTGATGCATTGAAGAGTAATTGTCTGTTTTTTCTTTATACATCTCTTTAACAAAACCATAAATAAAAATGTTGTTTTACAAATTTATGCTTTAAAAAACTCTTTTTGAATTTTACATAATTATTTATATTTTCAAGTAAAAAGTAAAATAATTAAAATAATTACCTTTTTTTTTAAAAAAATAAAAAATTGAGGACAACTATAGGGGATATAAATCTAGACAAACTAAAATGAATCTTCGCATAAAAGTTAATACCCGGGATCCGATCCTATTAAATTTAATTATTTTTATTAATAAACAAAAAAAAATTTAAAATAAACAGGATATATACGTGATTCTGTCGAGATTCTAGAACAGCTAGCTAATCACGTGAGAATAACCTACTTACTGAAAAAGTGACATGCATTAAAGTGTAACCGATAATAATTAAAAGGGTTAAAGAATAATACTCCTTTCATTTTATAATAATGTTTGGTTTAAAAAAATAAAAATAAAAATAAATTTTTTTGTCTTAAATTAAAATTGTATCAAATGTACTAAAAAATTAATTTTATGGTGTTAAATATATCACGTGAAAAGTTGAATTTAAAGCATTGTAAAAAAAAAGGGACATTTTTATTTAAACAGACCAAATAAAAGAGTAGGTCATTTTTAATTAAACGAAGAGAGTAATATTTTAAAGAGAAAACAACTAAAAAAAACTATTTATAAGTGGTTATCCTCCTTATTTTCATATTAGTGGCGAAATCAACAATTTCACAAAGAATGTCCAGATTTAGTACAATAAGAACTCTTTTAAAAAGTAGAACTAGTGAGATTTGAACATATAAGCAATTACTCATTCCAAAGAAGTGAAACAACTGGGCAATAACAACTTGTTAGGTTAAGAGTATTCAAAATATGTTATTTAATAATTTCATATATCATTTTACTTATATATTTTTTTCCCGACGAATTGTGTCAAGTTGGACATTCTGATCACAATGTGGCTACCCTACTGTCCATACCCATATTTTTAACTACTAATGTGTGTCCATACCCATATTTTTAACTACTAATGTGTGTTTAATGTTTGATACCATCAAAGTATATATATATATATATACTCATGGTATCAAAGAGGAGGAAGAGTGCAGTGATTCACTTACTCTTTGATACCATTAGAGTAATTTTAGAAGAAGAGACAATGTTTCAGTGAAAACTCTACTCAGTTACTCTTTAATACCACTCTAATGATATCAAAGAGGAAACTGCTCAATTATTGATTAATATTATCGAAATGTATTAAAATCGTATCAAGAATTTAAAAAAAAATGATTCAGTGAATTGAACATGAGGAAGTAAGGTAAATAATTTGGACAATGTGTTCCATCAAAGTAAATAAATTGAGTTAAAGTCTTCACTTGGACAATTTGTGTAATTTTCCTTAATTAAAAATTAAAAATTAACAAAAAAAATATATTATTAAATAATCTCTTTCTATTTATGGTCATGAATATTAATCACTTTAATTAAGAATATTTATTCACTTTATTTTTGGGTTTTAAACATTAATTGAAAACCTGTAAAATTTTCATCGACTTCTCCGCACACGATTATTACGTGCCCCGTCCGCTATAAAAGAGGGTTTGCCAACTGCCTGCCTTTTCGAAGCTCTCCTGTACAAACTCCATTACTTGAGTTTTCTCCATCTCTACCATGGCTGACGCAGCTGCAACGCCGCCTACTGATCCAGCAAGCACGGCGCCACCTGCTACGACTGATCCAGCAAGCACGACGCCGCCTACTAGTACTGATCCGCCTACTAGTACTGATCCAGCAAGCACGACGCCGCCTACTAGTACTGATCCAGCTGATCCAGTAAGTATACAATGTCTTCTATGTTTACATGATATTACAGTTAAATCAATTTTAATTTTCAAACGCACACCGTTGTAGCGTGGTTGTAACTTCATATTCTGTTATTCAGGCTTCACATATTAGATCTAAGTTGTTCAATTACTCAATTTAATTGCCAGAATGAATTGTTATCTTCTTATTTTGAGGTGTTAAATTAGGAATGAGTTGTTGTGCAATGCCTTCATGGTTGTCAATTTCATCTTCGCAATACATATGGTCGTCACTCACCTGATAAAAAAAAAATTCGAGAAAGAGTAGTTAGATTTGATTAAATGCATTGACAGGTAGAATACTAGTATAATTTGTTGAATTTAATTCGAGATGTGTTTTCTCAACATAGATGAGATTCAGAATTTTTGAGTTTTAAATCTGCACCTGATTTGTGTTTATAATTGAAGGTAGCAGAAGATGAGAGGAAACTCGAATATCTGGATTTCATTCAAGTTGCAGCGATCTATGTGATTGTTTGCTTCTCAACTTTGTATGAATACGGCAAAGAAAACTCCGGCCCGTTGAAACCTGGTGTACAGGCCGTAGAAGCCACTGTTAAAACTGTTATCGGACCGGTTTATGAGAAGTTCCATAACGTTCCTTTCAATCTCCTCAAGTTCATCGACCTAAAGGTTCACCTTCTTTCTCCAAAATGAATTTTACCCATACTGTCTACACCATACTTATTTTGCAGCTGAAAGTTTGCTGGAATTGAGAAGGTATTTGTATGGCATTTAGAAATTGTCTTCTCCAACTAATCGAAATCCTAGATCTAGCTCAATTTGGAAGAATGTGCATGGACATGCACATGATAATTCACTAACATAGAAACAAATGTTGTAAACTTTGAACTCGAATTTCAGTGGCAAGGATTTGAAAGTTTGAATCTATGCAGGTTGCAGACTTGATGACAGAAGTTGACAGCCATGTGCCTTCTCTACTAAAGCAGACATCATCTAAAGCTCTGTTAATAGCTCAGAAGGCTCCAGAATTGGCCCGAGATCTCGCCGGCGAGGTACAGCACGATGGCTTAGTGGACACAGCAAGCAACGTAGCTAAAACACTCTACACAAAGTACGAACCCACAATCAAGGAGCTATACACAAAATACGAGCCAGTGATCGAGAAAAATGCGGTTTTGGCATGGAGATCTCTGAATAAGCTTCCTTTGTTCCCTCAAGTGGCTCAGATTTTGGTGCCGACGGCTGCTTATTGGAGTGAGAAATACAATCAAGCGTTGACATATGCGTCGGAGAACGGCTATGCGGCGGCGAATTATTTTCCGATTATTCCCGTAGAGAGGATCGCGAAGGTGTTTGAAGGCGGCGCCACCGCTGAGAACGAGCAGTCCGTTCCCTTGACCGACGGCCCTGTTGCTCCGGCGCAATGACCTTTTTAAATTACTGTACTTGGGGTTTGGCTTAATGGGGCCGTCAGGTTAATAACTTGGTTTATGTTTGTCGGTAGTAATTGTTCATCTTTATATCGTAAGCCACTTCTTAAGTTCCTTAATATATTGTATTTAGTAATTATCCTAGATCACCAAATTTAAATTCGTGAAAAAACCATATTGTATCAACTTTTAATCAAGCAGGTGAAACAAAATACAAGAATAAAGAGGTTTTAGGGAGTATCGATGGTAAAGAACATCAAAAGAAATGATTTGATTTTGTGACCTTTCACAAAGTTATTGGAATAAGACGTGCGTTTTTTAGATTTCGATCAGTCTAGGGAAATATTTGTATATTTTTCAGAGATCATTTCCATCATATTTCTAAGCCTCACGTGTTTAAATCAAAGAAATTTTCACATATAGCTACTTAAATATAATTAATTACTCTCCATAGATATAGTTTGATAATTACAATTTGTAGCTACATGTTATATGGAGAAGAGAGGCGAGCGAGACTAGGAGAGAGGCGAGAGAGGGGGAAAAGTTACAATTTGTAGCTACATGTTATAAGGAGGAGAGAGGCGAGCGAGACTGCGAGAGAGAAGAGAGAGGCGAGAGGCAAGAGAGGGGGAAAAGAATGGGAGAAAGGTGAATTATATATGTATATTGGTTAGATAATTGTATATTATACCTATGTATTTGTATATATGGCAAGAGAGATTGGGAGAGGGAGGAGAGAGGCGAGCGAGACTAGGGAGAGAGGTGAATTGTATACATATGTAGGTTAAATAATTATATATTATACATATGTATTTGTATATTCTGGTGAATTATACATATACAAACGTGACTTATTATACAAACTCGAAGTCAGCCCATGTAATTAATGTATAATGTTAGTCGCGAGAGTAATTATAGCAAACTACAACTACGATATGTAATCAAATAGTATAAATTTATTTTGTTGCGTAATTTTCCCAAACCACCACCCTATTTTATTTTTATCTGACACGAAGAAGTAGCAACAATATACATTTTTTTAAATGACTCAAGATCCATCATGATCGTTAGTTGTTTCTCCATATTTGCGTACAATATGCAAATAGCTAATGATATCTACTCGTACTAAAAAAATGATGAATTGCTTCTATGCATATCTAGAAAATTAAAATATGAATGATTAATTGGTAAAAATGGTGAAGTAACATTTTAAAATACAATTATTAGGTATAATTTTTACATTGATAGTATCTATCACTTGAATCATTTTTGCAATAGTTTGTACATAATTCTAAATGCTTTCTAAAGTTCATGCTTTACAAAAGAGTGAAATGACAGATTCACCCCCCCCCCTAACTTCCTTGTCCTCTATGTAACACAGCATAAACACCTTGTGAGATAAGATTGGCACCAAAAATGAGAATAGTGACGTACGCAGACTTTATCTCTATCTTGTGAGAGTAGAGAGCTTGTTTCTCGACTCCGGTAAAACAATCATTTTCTCCAAAAAGAAATCAAAAAATGACTTGTAATATCACCACTCAAAAAGTATCAGTCGGTTCAATTACTATCATGTTATAAAACAAAATATCAAGAATCAAGGAAACTCTGCTTTGTGGACCCTTGTTAGTAAGATGTATGTTGTTGAATAGAAGTACATTAAATGAGAAAAAGAATCACAGTTGTTCAATATATTGTAGGAAGCATATAAAGCAACACAAACCTCTTCATTTCATCTGGCAAAAAAGTACATTCAATCACTCAAAATTGACTTATAACTCATAACAGTAGGAATAAATTAACAGAAGCATTATTCAGTGAACTGACAAAGATAATATGTCATCATGTAAGGTCTAATGAACCAAAAATGCAATGCTGATATGGAAATGAAATTTAGTAGATTGAGTACTTCTCGCCAGCATCCGGCCAAAGCTTCCTGTAGATGCCAATTGCAGTTGGAATAATAGCAGTAAGTGCAAGAGAGAGATGATCTGAACTGCTTGTCCTCACGGTTACTTGCCCACTGAGCTTGTTATTGATTCCTGCTCGAACAGCTACCTTCGAATTGCGTCCCACAGCGAATTGCGCCATACTGTTGAAACCTAGAGCCAAATCACCTCTCCACTTTATGACGGACATAGACAATGTAGACTGCACCTGACCGATTGGGAAATCTGCCTCCCTCCTCTGCAGTTCAAAGTTAGCCCCATAAGCTGTGTCACTCTGAGATCGAACAGTGCCAGCACTGCCAACTAGAACGTATTGCTTGCCTAAGATGATTTGATCTTCAACTTTAAGTCCAGTGACCATATTTTCACCTAGAAATGTAACAGAAATTCCGCAAGCAGTCTTGTTCTTCTTCAAGCTTTTGAATTTGGTTTCTCCTCGGACAATATAGGAAAGTTGCTTTCCTATGCTTTGAATATCAAAGCCAGCCATGGTTGATCCATTTTCTCCGTGCTTAGCAGCAATCGAAGAGTCCAAATTGATACTGAAATCCTTCTTATCTTTGGTGATTTGCACAGTAACTGCAGCAGGGAAACGACTGGCAATGGCTAAACTTTGTTCCACGTTAACACCATCATAGCCACAATCATGATCCCAACCATGCGTGTCCAGAACAGGCCTTGCAAGGAACTGTGATGTGGGCTCCAAGAAGCGGTACCTGTAGGCGGGATTATCACTATCAAAAGAAGGTGGGAGGGCCATGTCAGGGAGGGGAACTGCTACGGGAGCTGCTGCACCTGCATCAGCTTCTTCCTCTGCATAACCATTGTCAATTGCAGCCTCTTTTCCCTTACTTTTCATCTCTTTCATTCTTTTTAACTCTTCTCTCAACTGTTTCTTCTGAAGGAGCTTGACCCTATAGTCATACTCCTCAAAGTACGCCTTCCTCTGTTCTTTGCTGAGCTTAGCAAGCTGAGCCTTCCGAAGAGGCTTGAAGGGAGGAAGCTGGTCATACTCATCTTCTTCTTCTTGGTCAGAGTCTGACAAATCATCTAAGTCAATGTCTGAATCACCGTTGTCACCACCCTGCTCAGCAGAAAGCTTTGGATGCGCACGTGACTGCAACATTGAAGAAAGCATGTAGGGAAGAGGTGGTGAGCGTGTGCGGAAACCAAAGAGCTTACGGTGATCAAATGGATCTTCAGGCTTTGAAAGTGCACTTGCTTCAGATAAGATCTTCATTGAGTAGCTTAATAGTAGTAATTGAGGCCTCCAGCTCTGGCCATTAGGTAGTATCTTATGTCCATCCCTATTCCTCCTGCACGATGGATGATTTTCTACCAGAGAGACGGGATTCATCAGACTTGGACTCATCATTCGTAAATCGCCTACTGCTTGCCCGATGGACTGCTGAACAACATGAGATCTTTGAGTAACAAACACCTCATAACTTAAAGGGGATCCAGAAGGTCCATCTGGAGGTGCAGAAGCTCCATGTGTGAGGGTGACTATGGCGCTTCGCCATATTGAAGGGCCAAGACAACTTGTGATAGTCTTCAGCATAGGAAGATCATTGAGATCTCTAGTTTGGGCATCCAACCGATCGACATAGAGGTAAATATCAGGGGGATTCTTCTTAGTCAACTTCTTTACTGAAGACAAGACACTGCGATTGAAACCCTGTTCCATCGCAGAGGACTTGAGGCCAGGTGTATCAAACACCCGAATCTTAACACCATCTACAACACCACTGATCTCTTTCACACTGGTGGTAGCAGGTCCAAAGGCATCAATTGATGTTTTTTCCTCTCCAAAGATAGAGTTTATGGTAGCGCTCTTACCCACCCCAGATTTGCCAATAACCAGGATATTCACAGAGAAGTCCAAATCATCTTTCCCCTCTGCTTCAAGCTGGAAAGCTTTCATCTTGGCAGCCTCAACGCTAAAAAGTGGACTGTTTTGCCTTCGTGCAATAAGTGTCATCCGGTACAAAACTTGTGCAGCTATGGGCTCATCAGAAGATAGACCCAACCTGTGAATAAGCCTCAAAAACTTGACCCTGATCTGCTGTAGTGTGTCCAGTTTCTTCTTCTCTTCTTCACTCAAGTTGTTCTCAGATTCTCCACTGTTCTGGAGATTGGAATGAGTAAAAAGATTGGGTTGGCTTGGTCGGGGAGCTGGCCTCAGTGACCGGAGTGATGACCCAAGACCAGCAGGACGTTCAACAGAGAATAGTCTTGATCCATCTTGAGACGTGACTGTTATGTTGCCACCATCAGAATCACTACCTGTTGCTGCTTTTAAAAGAGCAGCTAAGGCAGCTGAATCAAACAACTCCTTCACATCTCCTTCTTCATCAGTATCAGCCTCCTCATCTGAGTCGGTGACAATCTGACCATCAATATCCTGAGAAACCTCAGCACCAGCATAGGAGCCACCACCAGATTCCCTTTCCAGCTCCTCCATAAACTGTTTGGCAGCTTCAGAGCTTCCAAAAATCATACCATCTGTCTCTCCATCTGAAACTGAGCCTTCAAGGTTAGCTTCTTCATCTATATGATCTTTAGCTTCTCCTTCTTGCTCTGAGCCAGTGATTGACCTTGATATAGCAGATGTTTGACCAGAGACTTCAACTTCCACTACATCTCGCTCGACGCTTTCTCCGGAATGGTCACCATTGGCATATATAGTTCCAGACACTGCCTGCTCAGGTTCCACTTCAACATCCTTGGTGTCCAGACTTTTATTAACAGTTTCAGGATCAGCTTCTTTAATTTCCTCAGTAACATCTACCACATCACCAGTCTGAACAACTGCAGAATCAAGTTTTCCAGCACCAACAATGTTATCCACAGGCTTTGATTCTGCAGTTGCAACAGTATCATCCACCACAGGCTTAGGGTTCTGTGCATCTACTTCATCAACTGTCATTTTAGCCACTTCTTCAATAAGTTGTCTGGTCTCACCAACATCATTTACTGATGTCACATTTTCATCATTGGTACCTTCAATATGTTCTTCCACTTCCTTGCTCTCGTCCACATCTCCAACAACAGCAACCCCTGGCCCTGAGACATTGACTTCAATAGCATCCACAACTGCATCTCCTTCGGAAGTAAATTTCTTACTATCTGTTTCAGCCAACAAAGATTCCGACGGTTGTTCAACAACCACCTTATTGACTTTTTCGGCATCATCACTATGTATAGCTCTCTCTTCAATGACCGAGGTAGGTTCCTCGGCCTCCTTCAAATTGGATGAAGCAATAGCAACCTCTTCAATGACCGAGGTAGGTTCCTCAGACTCCTTCAAATTGGATGAAGCAATAGCACTCTCTTCAATGACCGAGGTAGGTTCCTCAGCCTCCTTTAAATTAGATGAAGCAACACTAGTTAAAGCTTCATTCTTTTCATCCTCCACAATCTCCTTCACCTCCTCCTGAATGGACCTATCCTCACCCCCTTGCAATTCTGTCTTTTCATCCTCCACAGTCTCCTTCACCTCCTCCGCGATAGACCTATCCCCGCCCTCTTTCGGTTCCATCTTTTCATCCTCCACAGTTTCCTTCACCTCCTCCTGAGTGGACCTATCCTCACCCTCTTTCAATCCTGCACCAACCGCAACCTCACCACCATTATCTTTCACCTGCTCAATTGAATTCAACTTATCAACCGAGTCAAACTCTTCAGTATTACCCTCGATTCCCGTCCCCAGTGATTTGGTAGCATCAGAGTCAGTAGAATCAGGTAAACTATTCCCAATAACAGGAACAGAACCACCAACATCTTCACCTAAAACCTCAACATTTTCAACACCCTCACTCTTAGAAACCTCAGAAACAGGCTTCTCAACTTCCGCAGAACCCACAACGGAATCATCCAACTTCTCTTCCCCAATAGTTTTTTCTAGGGTTCCCTCATCTGGGTCAGCAGGAATTGGCAATTCTTGCTGACCACCCACAATAGTTACATCACTAGCGCTTTTACCCTCACTATTGCTATTACTATTAATATCGGAATCATTGATTTCTACATTAATTTTGGAGACATTTTCAGTTTCAGTATGATTAGAAGAAGAATTGTTGATGGGAGAAGAACCTGGAGAAGAAGAAACAGCAGGAGGCGAAAACGTCGCTTCTTCAGAATCCATTGCGCCAACAAACAACAAACAACAACAACTCCGCCACTCAACTGTGAAGAATTGAAAAAAGTGGAAAGATAACAAAGTTCTCTGTGGAGAGAACAAAGAGGGGTTTGGTTCTTGTGAGATAAGAGTAGACGATAAGGTTTATACTACTAGCTGCATTTTGTTATTGGCACACTATGGGCTTTGGGGTTTTTGAGATTTTTCACTCTCTAGGGGTATTTTTGGTTCGTGATAAAATTATGAAAAACTTATATAAATATGCTATAATAAAAAAATATTTACCATTTATAGTAATAATATTTTTTTTATTTGACCATTTTTAATTCATTTATAATACAAGTGTAATATATATTTACAAAGATAAATTTATTATTCAAATATAATACAAGTTTTAATGATGGATAATACACTTATAATACAATGTGACGATTTTTTACCAAACAAACATAATATATTTCAAAAATAATTACAATTCAAATATATTACATATATAATTCACTTTTAATACATATTACAAACTTATCACAATATTGCTATAAATGGTAATAAACAAGTAGTATCGCTAAAATCAGTAATTATTTTTAAAAATGTATTGATTCATGTAATTTTTCCTAAAATTATCGATTTTTTTTTTTGATTTTTTGTTTGATATACGTCAATTAAAACATGTTTAAGGAGAACGTTCTTGATAAAATTTTCTTCGTATTCAAAATATTTTGAGATATAAATTTGAGGTATAAAATTATCATGAGGTATAATATTATGAAATTTATCATAAGTAAAATTAATTAATTATATCTGTTTTCAATTACTTGTGATTTTTTTTTGTAGAAAATGTGGAAGAAAAATAATTAACTAAAAATACTAGAAAATATCTGTTAAACTTCACAGATTATTTATTACAAAAGAAATTATATTAAACACCAAAAAAGATACTTTTTTACTTCATATTGTGAATTAATAAATAAAAAATATAGTTCAAAATAAGTGGTTTTTTCAAAATTTAAGGAAATTATTGATACTTTTTTGTTAATATTTATTCTTAATTTAATAAGATTGTTAACTATATTTCTTTTTCTAGTAGAATAGTTCGAAAATAATCAAAAAAATAATAGTGAAAAATAACCTTTTATTTATGTTCTTAAATATTTTTTCGATAAATGTATCAAATTCATATCATTCACTATTAATATGAACTAGAAAGAGTACATATAATGGCCTATTATTTTTAAATATTTCCTGAATGTTTTTAATTATAAAAATCATGATCTATAGTAATTTTATTTACTCATTGAGTGTGTTTAAAAAAAAAAAGATTAAACTATTAAGGAATGAACATAGAATTTTCTCATTGGTTAGAAATTTTGACAAAACACCACAAAAGGGTACACTTCTAAGTGTTATATAAGTTTTGAAGAAGTGAGATGAATTTCAAATATAAAAAGTGAATTTAAATCAAATAATAACTTTAAAAAAATTATTCTTAATTTTGAACATATATGTCTTAATATTCAAAAATGCATGCATATACTTTCTCCGTTCAATTTTAATTATTATGATTTCTTTTTTAAATCAAATATTAAGAACTTTAACTTACATGTTACGATATATTTTTTCATAATATTGATTTGTAAAAAGTGGCAATTTACAATATTTTCCATATATTTTTGAATATCTATTTTTTTTTTAAAAAATATTAAATCAATATAATCTAATTTAACTTTAGAATAAGTCAAATTTACTCTCGTAAAATGTAATATGACAACTAAAAATAAAATAAAAAAAGTGAGGTTCGGCCATAGAAAACATTAATAACAAACCAAAAAAACATTAATGACAAACCAAATTTCCAATGTATATGTCGAAAGTCTACTTGTAAAAGAAAAAATGCCTAACTTCAAAATAAAATTTATAACTTTGTTTTGAAATGGAAAAAAGAATGTGACTTGTGAATTAAATGCACATTAGGAGTTTGATATGTGTATAATAATAAATAGTTACTAATTTAAGCATAAATTTATTAGTAACTATTTAGTCAATATTTAAAAAGTGCATTTAGGAAAAATATAGTATTAAAAAAACAATTTAGCATGCTATTTTGAGAATCATTTTTTTTATTAAAAACATGTTCAACGTTTTTAACTCTTTGAAATAAATTTTTTTTTTATTTTGAAAATTTTGAAAATTGAACAAAGTATAACAAGATAGAGTGGTTGTGATGAATTTAGGATGGGGCGAGAGTGTTCACCTGAACCCTTTTTATAAAAAAAATTAACTGTTTATATAAGGTGTTTTTTCAAAATTCTAGTGAATATATAGATTTTAAATACTTAAGCATAAGACTGAAAGTTACCTTAGTAATTTAGGAACTTCATAATTCATTTTTAAATGGATATATCATATTTATTTTTTCTAACCTACTTAACAAAAATTCTGAATCAGTGATTGAAAATACGATTTAATGTCACAATAATACTGAATAATTTGAATTGCATATTTGTTTGGTTGTAACTGCAGGCTTTGGATGGAAATGATGATAAATGATAATATCTTTGGTCTGACCAAATTACTTTTTTTAAAAAGAAAAATTATAATATCTTGAGGGATTTTAATTCCCCACAAAACCCTTTTTTTTTTCTTTTTTTGTTTGAGTATATTCCATTTGCTTTTTAAAATTTTGTCAACATTGGGTTTTTACTGATTATATGTGGACCTCAACTTCCTCATCTTTAATGTATGGCCTTCTCTTTTTTTTTGGCTTCCATGATATTCCAATTCCCTAAATTATCTATAAAACTATATATTATATTTTATATATTTTAAATAATTTGATTTTAAATTTTTTTTTAGCAATTGATCTTATGTTTAGTGAACTCTATAATTTTTGGGATATGATGATATGAATATATACTTATGTCCTCCTTAAAAAATTATTCTATTTGTCTCAATTTGTATGATATAATTAAATTTTTGAGAGTTAAATGATTTAATTCTATCTGTGAAATTGGACATGTAATATGTAAATTTATCAAAGTAAATTTTATATATTTGAAAACTACGTAAGAAATACTGTAAGACATTATAATTGATATTTTAAAAAGGGAAAATGGTCCGAAAAATACTCCAACATTGGCCGAAATAGTTGTTTTGATACCAAATTTTATGGAGAACCTTTTACCTCATGCACTTTTTAAAAGTATATTTTAAAGATATATATGTGCCTACGTGGACGCATTACTATTTAAAATGATGCAATATTTATGATGTCCACGTGGACACATATATATCTTTAAAATACATTATTAAATAGTGCAAGGGGTAAAAGGTCATGCATAAAGTTTGTATCGTAGCAACAATTTTGGTCAAACTTCGAATATATTTAAGACCTTTTTTTAAAAAAAATATATGAAAAATTATTGAAATCTCAAAATTTGCAAAGTATCACATAACTTAGGACAGAAAAATATTTGTCACGGGGGCATAAATTAAAAACCTAACACAAAATATGGGTAAAAGTGCAAGTGACTCTAACACTATGTTTGGATCATTGTTATCAATTGTATTGTATTGTATCGTTACTATACCTACAATGTTTGTTTTGATTGTTACTTAAAATGTATTGTACTGTATTGTTAAATTTCGTTGTTACGTAACAATGAAAACCCCTATTTTATGAAACAACTAATTTGGTGTGTTCCCATTGTTACTGAGTTTCTTAATCTTTACATAATATTTACAAATACTATTTTATCCTTTACCTTAATTATTTAAACCTAGTCAAACCTCCTACCCTAGAATAATTAAGGATATTTATAAATTACAATACTGTACGATACAATCAAAACAAACAATACAATCTAACCAAACATTGTATCTACCATATAATACAATACAATAGAATACAATACAATACAATACATTATGAAACAATAGGTAACAATGATATAAACAAAGCGTAAATTATCTTCTTAGATGGAAAGAAAAAGATTTCAACTTTTCCCCTTTATGGGCTTTCTAAAGAAATATCTTCACATTTTAATTGGGCTTTGCAATCATGTCATTTGGTTTGGGCCGTGCATCGTGAGGCTTTTTTCTTTTACAAAAGTGACTTTTGATATAAAATCGAAATATTCGGTGAGGTAAATTATTTTGACATTATCATTTAATTTGTATTTTTTTAATGTACATTGTATGCACATTTTAGACATTGTTTGAAATTAGGTTTTGGTACGTCTGTTGTCTAATACTGCATATGAGTGATGTTCATGCATTTATGACTGAAATTCAAACAAAAAATGATTGATCTTCGTAAGTTCACGTGAATTTTAGTCATATATAATTAAAGTATTTCTATCTATCAATTGTTGCTTGTACTGTTGTCGCATGTATATAAACTTCATACGTAAATAGTTGAAGTTAGACAAGTCATTTTTCCAACTTTTTAATGAAATCATCATAACATGCTGGATACAATAAGGTATCACCTAAGTCAAGTTTTAAAAATATATCATAATCTACCTTAAATATCAAACAAAAATATAACAAACTTTCATAAATACGTATTTCCTTTTTGAACAGATTCAAAACAATAATTTTCATTTTAAAATATCACTCATAAAACATAGATGCTAAGTCTAGAAATAAGTTAATTTCACCATGAGTTAATACTGCAATACAAAAAAAAAAAATCATTTCTCCATTCTCAAAATTAAAATTTTCAAATTTATACGATCATATCATGGATGATACGTTAACAAATTGAAAAAAGAAAATCATAAAATGAGATATCGTTGAAAATCATTCTACCTCACAAAATTCGATGTTTAGTGAATGATATGAAATCAATTTTTTTATATATAGAGATCTTCACATTTGCGATAAAACTTTTGCAACTACGAGTCCATCAGAAGAACAATACTTCACACTAAAAAATCATAACTTTTTCGTACGATTTCAACAATTCATTTCACTATGACTTTGAAATTACTGTCAAAGCATCAAATTTTTAACCAAGCACTCAAAATTCATTGGAGACCTTCCAAAATATATATCATATGTAAATCAATCATGTTTTTATGAACCTGCTGAAGTCATCAAATCTTCGTTTTGAGGTCATGTTATTCAGATATTGATCGAAGTAGATTCTAGACTTATAAAAAAATCCACTAAAAATCAACTTAATGATTTAAATCACTCTTTGGAGTGTCTTGTAAATCATCCTTCAAACCTAATAGAGCATCAAAACTCAAATTCAAATGCATTTAATCAAAATATATATCGGCTTTGGTCAAACTTCTCGTTTTCAAACTTTTTAAAATAAATTTTTTTCTCCAAAACACATCTAATCACTTCAAAAACTATGTCACTCGTATGTGTGAGTAGTAAATAACATAATAAAACTACGACAAGCATCAAAATTGAAGAAAAATATATTCAATAGCATAAAACGATCATACATATCACAACAAAATCTAAAAATTATAATTAAGATCAAAGAAATTTCAACTCTTTCGTCGATCAACCATACCACTCCTTAACAAAAATAATTTTACAAATTATGATGACTACTTTAATAGTTTGAGTCTAAGAAAAAGTCTTACAAATGTTACAATTAACTTTATTTTCTATTTTTGTTATGAATATGAATAAACGATATTCAATCGATCTCTTTTCGATGATAATAAAAACAAAATATATATTATTCACCAATCATTCTAAATTGTTGGTCACATTAGAAAAAAAAAATACATCACAAAATACAATTCTTCCTTTAATTTTTCGAACGGATATACATGCATGCTTTCACACAGAGCAAGTTGTAATACTAATAATATAAAAATAGAATGATTTTGACCATAATTAATATTATATATCATAATATAATATATAGTATTGTATTCATGTTCATACCAAGGGCGTTTGTCCATAGATTTCCTAAATAATATTTGGGAGAAAACTTGGCAATAGTATTTGTCCATACAGTTTGCCATTATTTAGCATATATTTTTGGCAAATATCCCAAATTCCCAAATACTAATTTTTTCTAGTATTTGGGTCAAATCTCATTATTTTAGATCTTTTAAAAATTAAAATTTTATCTCAAATTTTTATTTTTTACAAAACACGCTCTATAGTTGTTGCTTACGTTGTATTACATAATTTTTTACGTTAATTTCAAAGTAGTGATGAAATATTCGGTGAATGTTAAATGATAATATGGTTATTGATGAAAATGATGAACAATCGGCTCAAGATAACAAAGTCATGTGTTTTGTCTACTTCGCGATGTATGAAATGATGCTTGTTGCATTCACCACATTGCTCTAGTGTCATGGACACTATTTATTGTTATTTTAACAAAGATCCAATTAACTTGTAATACAAACTTATGGTTATTTTTTATATTTTAAAAATTTATGGGTATAAATCATATTTTTCTAAAAAAGTGAAATATATTTCCCAAATAATATGGCCAAACACATGGTGATATTCACCCAAATTTTCACTCAAATAATATTTACTAAAAATATTTGAAAATCTATGGTCAAACGCCAGCTAAACAAGAAGGAGGAAGTACAAAGAATAAAATAAAGTAGTTATACTAAAAAATAAATAGGTATGAGAATCTTTTAATTTACAAAATTCAAAAAAATAATTTTAATTTATATAAATTTATTGTTGGTTGTTTCTTCCTTGACCATTCATTGTTCCCCAGGAATAGCAAAAATAGAATAAAATAATGGTAAAAGTGTGTGGTTAAAGAAAGGCAAAAAAAAATAATTATAAAATAATAACAGAAGTGTATATAGTGCCCAATAGTTGTGTTTTCCATCTTTAACAACAAACAAGCTAATAAAATATTCCAAAGAGGATGAGACAATAAAATTGGGATACAATATAATATTTTAGCAAGTATAATTTTTCTAACTAAAATAATAATTCTATGTTAAAATTTAGGAAAAAATTACATTTGTCTTTAAATTATAATAAAATAAATGTATCACAAATTTGTGTAAAAAATAAGAATAATATAATCATAGATTGAAGTTGAAAGTTAAAACTGTTCGTGTTAATTACTAACTTCATTTCAAACAATTTGATAAAAGAGAATGAGAGATATGTAAGATTATTGATGACAAAAAAAGAAGTGGATATGAGATAACTAAAATTTAGAATTAACTAAGATTAAATTATAAATTTAATTAAATCAATAAAGTTAAAAATATAATTTCAAAATTGAATAGCAAAGACATTCGTTACTAAGAATGTCAAGAGTTGAATTGCCTAATTTTTTAATAAATGAAAAATAGATCGAGAATATCAAATGATTTTTATGCAGAATTTTAGAGACATGTACCATTGATTCTTTCTGAGAAAATAGATTAAGATCTCTATTAAAAATTATATGATCGATTGAGTTTAATTGATCCGTTAAAAAAGTAATATTATTAAAGAATTTAGTTCTCAATAAAATGTTAGGTCCAATGTACTATGACATTATTTGTGTGACTCGTTGAAACGTAAGTTTATGAATTTTCTTTTTATTCAATACCATTATGAGCATAAATTTTTTGTGCTCAAGCATAATTATTTTAAATCTGTTTAAAATGTGACAGTTTTCGTTATATCGTTTAAACATATTAATGAACTAACAATTCTCATTAGTTCTCCATCGAAAGTCTCCAAATTTTACATTATTAATCATTCATTTCCTGCACTTGGACACACAAAAGAATTAGTACCAGTGATACTCGAGAAGATATTAAAAGTGATTTATATACAATCATCAAATAATCATAAATCAGAAGATGAAAGTTAAGTTGGTGCATGATAATCAATATGTGACAAAAGATTATAAATCACATTCAAATTAGAACTCTAACAAATTCTTTAATAATAAATTTACGTTCATCGTTTGACTGATATTTTATATCATCTGATTGAATGTATCAAATACCATTTCCTTTATTAGACTAAGAAGAAGATGAATTAAAAAGAAGTCTAGGAAACAATAAGAGAAAATAATAAATTACATTATCATTGAAAGCAATCTCCGCAAAAAGAAGAAGAACTAACTCTATCCTCTCAAATGTCATGTTTCAAATCTTATATCGAAAGATGCTTTGATTTCATGCACTCCAATTTTATCCTTTTAACTTTCAATCTTTTTCTATTTCATATTGATACCATTATACGTGTTTGTGAAATTTAGGGTCTTTATAAGAAAAAAAATAATTGAATGATAACATTGAGAGATCATAACCATTAATTATTTGTACATGTTAATCATAGTAGTTCAATTGATTGAATACATAATTTTTTACTTTGTTAGTAAGAGTTTAGTTTTTCAAGTTTTATTATTGCTTCATCTGGCCTATAAATGTCTATTTAGTGATTTAAAAGCCAAAGAAAAGTGAATAATCAATTCAAATATGAAATACAATGTTGTTATGAGGTGATACATGTATAGTAATAATAATAAGAAATTGAATTTTATTATTGGTTCGTCCAATCTATGTACGTCTCATTTAGGAATTTATAAGTCAATTCGAGCATGGATCATAACAATGTTATTATGAGCTAACACACATGTAGTTATGTAAGAAATAAAGTATTATTACTGGTCCGTTCAACCTATGTAGTGTCATTTATAGAGTTAAACGGCAAAAAAAAAGAAGGTAAATAACCCATCCAAATATGAATTACATTGTTGTTATTTTTATTTGTCACTCGGTGTTCGGAGTCTACATTGGAGTTCTAACTGAATCTTAATTGCGCTCCGCAGGGCCCACTCGGGGGTGACACTCCTAACAAAATTTTCTCCATACCCAAGGCTTAAACCTGATACATCTAATTAAGAATGAAACACTTTCATCAATGTCTATTAGTCAAATATTTTACATTCGGTGTCCGAAGCCCACATCGAAGCCCACGTAATAATTCGTTTTTTTTTTAAAAATAAAAGATTAAATAATCTAACCCTTATTTTTCCAAATAAAGTTTCTACTTAGTGCTAGCTGGTCCTTGCCAGTTGCCATTTTAAAAACTTTAGCTGCATATAAATTCAGCAACAAACGGAGCTCGATAACTGATATTCACGCAATCATTTCACCTTTTCCCCATTTTTTTCTCTCACACACAAACCCAAATCGTTTTTTTTTTGCTTCATTCTTCTCTAATTCTTTGGATCTGTAGAAGAAGAAGTAAAGAAGATCAAACATGGTTGAGACCAGAAGAAGTTCTTCTTCATCAAAGCGTTCGCTTTCACCACCATCATCTTCTCTTCAGAATAATGGCAAGCGGTCTAAGGTTTGGCTTTTTTTCTTATCTGACTATCAATTCAGGATTTTTGGGGGTTATTTCCGTGTGAATCGATGTTAAAACATGCAAGAAAGATTTGGGGTTGTTTGAATTTTGTTTATAATTCAACTAGAGTTTAAATCTTGGATTTTGTTTTTGTTTTGGGGTTTCTTTTTCTTGAGTTGTTTGAATTTTGTATGTAATTTGATCCGCCTTGTAGGCGGTGGAGGCATTGTCATCGACTAATGATACCCTTGGGATGAAATCTCAGGGTGGGGTAAATGATTCAGGGCCGGAATCTGCTGAGCAAGAGGTTCGATCAGCTGATCTCGTTGGAGCCACTGTATTTAAATCATCGGATGATGCTGCTGCTACTCCGGCTGCTGCTGCGCCACAGAAATCGATGGAAACTGAAGGGGCAAACGAGCCTTTGGTATCACCGATGACTTTAGGTATGTTTTTTTTTTTTGCTTTGCATGTGCTTCGATTTAATCGAAATTTTGATCTTTCTGATGTTTTCTGAACTTCTGTGTGATGGGTTTAGGTGATTCTGCGATTGATGTGGATAAATCCAAGTCAAACGGGTCGGCATTGAACCGGGGAAAGAAGCGGCAGCTGAAATCTAATGGTGCTGCATGGGGTAAACTTCTTTCGCAGTGCTCGCAGGTGGGTTCTGAAGCTTTCTGTATGTTTATCTTTGATTCTTGCAGGTGGGTTTTGCTTCTTAAGCTCTCACTGTGATTATCTTCTACTCTTGTAACTGGGTAAAGTAGTAAAGATTCAAGTAAAATCTCGAAATAAATTAGCAGGACATATGTGATGTAGTGTTGATGATTTGACACCAAAATTAGTATTCCATTAACCAGCTTACTGCCACGGGTAACAAATGAGTAAAGTTTCAATTTTTGAGCAACCTTAAAAAATTTATGAATGTGGACAAGTGTAAAATCTGATTTTGTGGGAAGGGAAGGAGTTCATAAATCTTCTGATGTAATGTGGACAAGTGTAGAAAAGGGGGAAGCCAGGGGAGGGGTAATAGGCTAAACTCTAAAGTGATCTGATAACAGGTAGAAGAACATCATGACGTCGAACACAAGGAGTGTAGATGATCTCTTGAAATGAGTAGCAGCGAAAGCCAGATAGAAGGTGGACAAAATTTGGCAAATCTGCAAAAGACAAACACTGAAGATGTATGAAATACAATTGTATCATCGTTATGGGGACACCTTTCTTTTTTAGTTGAAATCATTGTTATGGAAAGTTAGATTTGTGTGCTGGACTTTCTTGGTAAATAGGCATCAGCATTGTTAATAAAGTGGGACAAAAGGGTGCTCAAAAGTATAAGGTGCCTCCACAGACGCATTCTTTTGAGATGTACCTTCAAACGTGTCAATTTTTTGTGTGGTTTCTCAAGGATTACAGCGACTGCATACATGGCCTGCTGATCAATGAGGAGGGAGATTTGGGAGAAACAGAGTATGAAGTTTGTTGGAAATATCATTCCTGGGTAGTAGCGAGGGCATATCATTTTGTTAGATATGTGGAAGACAGGATTCAAAGCTATCAACTTGCATTGAGGAAATCCAAAATTCACATGGAGAAATGGATATGTGGTCCATATCTTTATCATTTTCTGATCTCCAAAAAATAGGAGGAAAAGTTTCTCATTTTCATCCAAAAGGGTTTACCGAGGTCTTTCAGACCAATCTTTTTTCTTACTTTTGGTTGATACGTAAATGTATTTCCTTAGCTAGTACCATGAAGGTACTGCAGAAGTATGAGAAAGGGAGCTACGGTTTCACAACTATCTGTGTAGATTCATATACTCCAAATACTCAAAGAGGAGAGCCATAATAAGCATGATGTCTCTTTTTTAGAGTACACGCTTACAGAGACTATGTCTATTTCCACTTGTTAATAGAGTCCTGCACAAGATTCTAGTCCTCTTCAGATCTGGTATTAGTAGATAGAACATCAGAATTTAACGAGAACGTGAAATCTTGGTGTGGTAGTTACTCCATTTTGGGATTACTGCAATGTATTGGTGAGGAAAGTGAAGTTGCGGAGGAATGATTGGAGAAATGGAAGGAAAAGCTTTTGGGATCTTTCCATTTTTTCAAATGGAAGATTTCAAACCTATTCTGGGCATTGAAGTTACTGGATTAAAAGGATTAAAGGAAAGACCTAAGCGGTGATGAGGAGATTACAAGAGAAATGGCACATTAAATGGTTATAATAGGTGATAGCGAAATGAAGTTCTTTGAAATGACTAACGCTCATAACTCATAGAAGAGATAATTTTGTGAAGTATCTTATTATTGATAGAGCGGAGGCATTAGAGCAGGAAGATATTAGGAACGTACTCCAAAGTGTTATTGCAACCTCTATAAGGAGAGGGAAGATTTGGGGATCAATGTTGAAAGAAGTTACTTTTCAGACTATAGGGAAGATTTGGAAAAACTTTTCAGCAAAGAGATCTTACTTTCAAGCACTCAAGCTCTGGGACGTTGCTTGGGAGATAACGTGCCCGGTACGAATGGCTTCACTGTAGCTTTATTTCACCAATGTGAAGAATGGAATTAGTTGGGAAGAAGGTGGTAGAAATGCCCGAACCACTGGTATTAGCATGGACTCTTTGAAAGGAGTTTAACTTTTCCATCTTAGTTAGAAATCTGAAAAGGTTAGGTGACATGTAAAGATGTTTGGCCAGGCTAGTATGGTTGAAAGTGTGGCCTGATATATACAGTCTGGGACTCAATCAGATGCAATACTGGCAGACTACAAAAATCAGGGTAGTAGATGCATAACTTTTAGGAAGAATCTGAATGATTGGGAAGTCTGGTATAGGCATCTTACTACTTTTTGTTTTCTGGAAAGTTGTACAAAAAAGACTAGATGTGGATGCGTAGTCTGGTATGGGGACTTTAAAATTCTAAATGTTGCATTAGGAAAAATCTGAATGATTGGAAAGTCTGGTATAGGGATCTTATTATTTTTATTTTCTGGAAAGTTGTACATTAAAGAGAAGACGTGGATACATTATCTGGTATGGGGATTTTAAATTTCTTAATGTAGTTGCAAAATCTTGATCTTCATTGTTGATTAAAGGTGTTCTTTTTGTTTTTGTTAGGTTGTTGTTTTTTGTTTTTATTTTTAATAAATTTAATTAAAGACTTGTTCAAAGAAGGATGGATTTGACATTCTGAAAGGTCTCATTATGCGTAGAATCCATTTTTCTTCTGTGGAAGTTTGTGTTGTGTCCTGGAAAAGATCTTCCAGAAAAGCATAAGATTGTGTGATGTAGTGTCTCAACGTTGTCCAACAAGCCAACATGAGTATCCAGGCAGGTGAGATGAGTGCTGAAGAGCAAGTTGGCTTTGTACGCTATTGTGTGGTCTAGTGGTCAATAAAGTGAGTTTAAGAGGCATGAGGTGTCAAGCTCATATTTCAGCCGAAGCAATAACACTAGGTGATTTATTCCCATCTATCCCAGACTTGGTGGACAGAGGTACTCAGTACCTGAATTAGTAGGAGGTAATGGGTATGTTGTGGAAGTAGTCAAGGTTCACCCAAGCTAGCAAGAACACCGCATTATAAAAAAAATGTTTAAATTATGATAGATATGGACATTGTAGGGTTGGTATAGGAAACATGTTAAAAGTTGAGTTAGACTTTACACAAAGGTGCACCTTATAATGTCTCCAGACTGCTTTGATCTGATTCATTCACTTAAATCTGGTTGTAGTTGTTCTTTTGATATGGAAGTTTGAGAGACTATTCTATTTTTAGTGTGTCAAGGAGACGAGGCTTGGTGTTGGCCACTCAATTGTCTGTCTTTCAACATTAGCCTTATGGAAGTTAACAATTAGAAAGTTTCTTTATACTGTTATAAAATTAAATATACCTGAAATGGTTGCACACATTATCGAGATCTTTTCACTTTTCAATGTAGGCGGGATCACTTTACATATTTACCATTCCTTATATCAACATCATATTATATGCCAACTTGTTGATGGGTTTTCTTCTGAAATTAAGCCACCTAATACACTAATTAGCTTCTACTTGCTTTTGCAGAATCCTCATCTTGTCATGCATCGCCCAACGTATACTGTAGGTCAAAGTCGTGAAAGTGACTTGTGGATAGGAGATTCGACAGTTAGTAAAGATTTATGTAATCTCAAGCACACTGAGACAGAGGTAAGCCTGAGTTTTTCTTAAGACACTATTTTATCCTGGCTCAAAAATTGTGTTTCTTCATAGTTTAACATTGTTTTCTATTGTTTCCCACTTTTAGTAAAAAGATAACCACATTACTCATTCTGTTTATGTTTTCCTTATGACTAGAAAGGGGTATCCATTACTCTTCTTGAAATTACGGGGAAAAAAGGCGATGTGCAAGTCAATGGCAAGGTCTACCCAAAGAATTCTACTGTTCCTCTCAAAGGAGGTGATGAGGTTGTTTTTGGCTCATCTGGTCAACATGCTTACGTATCCTTAATTCATTATGGATGAGAGTTCATACTCATGTAAAAAATTTGAAACCCATTTGGATGTTAGAACTAGAATTACCAGCATTTCCTTGACTTATACCTTTAGATCTTTGATAACGACTTATCTGCTACAAGTTTGGCCCATCCTGTTAGCATATTGGAAGCTCATAGTGGATCAATCAAGGGACTCCATCTTGAGGCAAGGTCTGGGGATCCCTCCACTGTAGCAGTTGCATCGACCCTGGCATCTTTGTCAAATCTTCGGAAAGACTTGTCCCTTCTCCCACCATCATCTCAAAATGGTAAGGATGGAAAACAAGGTTCAGAGGTGCAAATACTACCCTCTGCAAGTGGTCTGAGTCTGACAGAGAAAGATGATTTAGATACTGATATGAAGGATGCTTCTGATGGTAATGACGAACCTGGTGTTTTGGTGGATGAGAAGAATGATGTAATATCTCCTGGCGTTGAGAATGGTAACTTGAATCTTGATAATGTTGTACTAGATTCAGTTGATGCAGAGATTGGGAAGGTGCAACCTCTCCTTCAAGTGCTTGCTGGATCTTCTGCTTCTGAGTTCGATTTGAGTGGTAGCATTTCCAAAATTTTTGAGGAGCAAAGGAATTTCCGAGAACTACTCAAATTTGATCCTCCAGTTTCTGCTTTAACTAGGCGCCAAACATTTAAAAATGCCTTACAGCAAGGAGTAGTTGATTTCAACACTATTGATGTCACATTTGAAAATTTTCCATATTACTTATGGTAAAAATTTGATCTTACCCCCCCCCCCCTCCCCCCTTCCAGTTTTCTGGCTGGTTTTGCTTTCGTTTCTGTCTTCTCCCGCACCAAAATTATGTTTGTTCAAGTTGAAATTGGCACTCGTGTATTTCTGGAATGTGTTCCATTGATTTCTATACTACATTTTTGTCTGACAGTGAAAATACAAAGAATGTTCTGATTGCTTCCACTTATATACACTTGAAGTGTAACGGGTTTGCAAAATTTGCATCAGATCTTCCCACAGTGTGCCCTAGGATTTTGCTATCAGGTCCAGCAGGTAACTACTGCTCCATAGAAATCACTTATCTGGCTTTGTTGAGTTCAATCCTGCCCTCGAAATCACATTTTGACTTGCTGCTCACAGGTTCAGAGATTTATCAGGAGACATTGGCCAAAGCACTTGCTAAGTACTTTTGTGCTAAGCTAATGATAGTTGATTCTCTCTTGCTGCCTGGTGTAAGTTTCTTCTGTTACTTGGCTCATGTGTCCTCATTTGAGGGGCTCATACTTTTTTACCACTGGTTACACCCAAGATGCCTCTTTATATTAGTTATCTTGCTTCCTATCGCCTCATTTCATGGAAAGTTAGAAATGTAGTTGAAAGCTATACGAGAAATACGTGACAAGCTAAGACTGTTCGGATTACAGGCCATTTCTGGTTTTCCAATTCCTTTTTTAGTAATAAATTGAATAGGAAAGTCTGTTTATTGGGGTTGATTAAAAGGAAACTTGTATCTAAAATTGTGACTAATAGCTCCTTTGCATAATAGCCAAATTTTTCTTTTTTCTAGTGTAACCATCAAAAGATAAACTATTACATGTATTTATGTTCATTTCATCTAACATTTACTGACAGAATATATGCAAAATGGCTTGAAAATCAGGAAAAAACAGCTTTGGGTAAGGGGGGAAAGAAAGGAAAACATTTTGGTTTGAGCCTTGGCCTCGAGAACAATAGGTATATTACTTCAATGGGGTATTACAGAATGGGACAGAAACTTTGGCTGCAATTTTTGTTAGTTTGCTCGTGTAAATCAACAATTTTCCTTGTTTCATTTGGGATTTTGTTAGTATGCTCATATAAATCAACACTGATCATCCACACTGCCCACTGCAAGCCAGATTAGAAGTAAATAGGGAAGTGCTTGATGGCTGGCTCAGGGCAATGCAATCTAAAGTTTTGCAAAATTTCTAATAATCATATGGATGGTGGTCAGACTATTGAACAGCTGCCCACCTGAGAATTACTGGGCAGTGTTAAGTGAAATGGGAGTGATTGTAGTTTGAACATTTCTGTTATTGTTGGTGTAAGAACAGGTTAATATGATTGAATTTTCGTTACCCTCCAATTCATTTCCTTTTTCTTTAATATTATGTAGGTTTCAAGTTCCAAAGATATCGAGCCTGTTAAAGTAAGTTCAAAACCAGAGAGAGCTAGTGTATTTGCTAAACGTGCGGCGCAAGCGGCAGCATTGCATCTGAATAAAAAGCCGGCTTCAAGTGTTGAGGCTGATATAACTGGTGGTTCAATTTTAAGTTCTCATGCTCAGCCCAAGCAGGAGGCATCGACTGCCTCATCAAAAAACTACACTTTTAAGAAAGGTATTTGTTTCTTTGATAGTGAGAACTCCCTCTCTTTCACTCTCTCTCTCTCTCTCTATATGTATATATATATATATAATATATATATATATATATATATCCGATAAAAGAGATGGTTCATTATATATGTCGGGCTAGAAAATGTCCTTTGGAGGTGGCAGTTTTGTGCTTAATGCTAAACCGTCATATTGACAGGTGATAGAGTGAAGTATATCGGATCCTTAACATCAAGCTTTTCTCCGTTGCAATCACCTATAAGGTACCTGCAGTAAGTCTGTTAATTTATTTTCCAGTGATATTAGTTCAGTAAGCTCATTAAATCTCATACATAATATGATTGATGATGCATTTTGAATCACTTCTGAAAACTTGCTGTTTGAATAATGATCTCTGTTAGGATAGAAAAACAAGCTATTAGTCTACTTGTTATTCTCTGTGAATAAAATGCTCTCTGTCAGGACTAACTTCTTGTTTAGTTCATTTTCTTGTGAACAAAATGCTGTCTCTATTGAGATATGTCAGTCAGTCATTTCTTTATTTTAAAATCACTATAACATGCATGATTGCAGGGGTCCAACATATGGTTACAGGGGCAAAGTGGTTCTTGCATTTGAGGAAAATGGGTCCTCTAAAATTGGTGTCAGATTTGATAGATCAATTCCTGAGGGTAATGATCTTGGTGGCCTGTGCGATGAAGATCATGGGTTCTTTTGTGCTGGTATTCTCTGCTGCCTGGTTTATATCAGAAAGTTCCATCATTTATTTGTTGCCTGTCCCAGCTATGTCAAATAACAGAGCATGCCGTTTTTGTGACCTGATCTTTTCTTTTTCCGCAGCTGACTTGCTCCGTCTTGATAGCTCAAGTACTGATGAAATTGATAAACTTGCTATTAATGAACTCTTTGAGGTATTTTCTAATATTCCTTTCCATGATACTATTCCACTTCTTAACCGAGTGTGATAGCTTATTTATATGTTTATCTGTATAGGTTGCTTCAAAAGAAAGTAAAAGTGGCCCTCTTGTTTTGTTCATCAAAGACATTGAGAAGTCTATGGTGGGTAATCCTGAGGCCTATGCTGCTTTCAAGATTAAGCTCGAGCATTTGCCAGAGAATGTTGTTGCCATAGCTTCCCATGCCCAGTCGGACAGCCGAAAGGAGAAAGTATGCAAGGCATAGTTATTCTGCATTCCTTTCTGATAAAAAATTGACTTGTGATTCTGATAGCCTTACTTTTTATCTGTTACAGTCGCATCCTGGTGGCTTGCTATTTACAAAATTTGGAAGTAACCAAACAGCATTGCTTGACCTTGCCTTCCCAGTATGTAACACTTTCTCTTCCTTTTCCTTTTGTTTTTGGTTTTCCCTTTTCTTGTTGTCAGTGTTGTACCTAAGAACGGGGAGTTTGTCAATGTGCTAATAGCCTCATATGGATTTTCTTTATTTTGTTATTACCCATGACTGACACTAGGAGTCTCCAAGCCTTTTACATTTGGTCATTTACGAACTGCATAGTTAAAGAGCATACAATACAAAAGAGACTCCTTTTCCTCAATATGCTGAGGTGTAGGAGTTGTCAAATGATTGGGTGTCAAATTGGGTTTTAAAAATATGGTGCCAGCTTTAATCCACAAAACCCATTCCTCGTACTTCATTCTTATACAGTACATTCTTCTCTACTCTAATGGGTCTACCGCTCTACTCTCCACTTAAATACCAGACTTCTGTCTGTGGTTGGGTTCGAGCCCATAACATGCACCTAATTACATATCACCCGCTGCACTCTTACCACTAGACCAAAGCCCTCGGAGCCGATTCCTGTCCATATTTTACTTTTCTCAATAACCCAAACTGCATTTACCCATCTTTGTCTCTGTCCTCAAGTAATTATTTTTTTAACACACACATGTAGATACATATATATGATGTGTCTACACTTGCAAATGGTTTCATATAATTATTTGAAAGTAGTTTTGTGACAAGTCACAAAATTCAAATTTATCTTCTATTTTCCTGTGGCTGACATTAAGTTCTGAAAAGTATTACACTCACATGTTTGCATGGTTGAGCATACAACTCAAACTCTTTCATACATTACATGAAATTCTCAGGATAGTGATGTCAAATTTGTGGATTAGATTGGGTATCGGCAGGAGTAGATTGGTTTTAGTAATCAGTACAGACATTACCAAGCCACCTGACACCCATTTAATCCATATCCTTGTTCTTTTTTCTTATACAGCACAGATATTTCTGTTCTTACCCATCTTATACTAGGCATACATTTCTACTCTTACTCATATCTCTTTATCTTTCAATCACTGAAGCTACTACCACCCACCCAGTGTTGTCAATAGCATTGAACACAAAAAGCTCTTAAGATCACTAAGGGAATTAAGCGCAAAAAAAGCGTGAGGCCGTGAGCTTTAATGAAAAACACGCGAAGGGAGAAAAAAGTACAAATATATATGTTTAATTCAGGACTAATGATTATAAGCTTGAATGACAAATATATGAACAAACAATTTGACTTTTTTTTACAATAAATTGAAATATCAATTGTTTAGTGTTGCCTCTTCAGAAGAGTCTTATTGTCAAGGAAAAGCATGCCTTGGAACACTGATGATGACAATGAAGCGCGCATTAAGTGAGGCAAAGCACGCCTTTGACAACACTGCCACCACCTACCAATTTCCTCTAGAAATTTAATTTCATATGTGGTGTTTGTAGTAGATGCATATGCATGATGTGTCTGTAAGTATGAGGGAGGGGAGTTGCAGAATGTAAGGTTACAAGGAGGGACAGGAAGGAAATAGTGCAGTTTTTATTTTTAGAACGAAAATACCTAGTTTCTTTTGCGGGAGTTGTTTGGGAAGGGAGTTACAGAATGAAAGGTTACAAGGAGGGACAGGAAGGAAATAGTGTAGTTTTTATTTTAGAACCAAAAATACCTAGTTTCTTTTGCTGGAGTTGTTTGGGCATTAGAGGGTGGCAGGTGTGGCGTACAAAGAAACTGACTAGAGCATGTTATTTGATGTTTGTGGCTTTTTCCTTGATCAAATCCTTTAACTTCCATTCTTTCCCAACCATCCCCCAACAGAAACTATTCATCTCTTAAACCCACAGGCAACTCAGTAAAAATGGATTTTGAAACCTATGCTAAACCGTTTTTATAAACTAAAGAGGCCTAGGGGCTTGGGTTTACCTGCAAAATGGTTGATATTACTGCATTTAATGTCATTTCTTTCCAGGATAATTTTGGTAGGTTGCATGATAGAAGCAAAGAAACCCCCAAGACGATGAAGCAGCTCACACGACTGTTTCCCAACAAAGTTACCATACAGATCCCTCAGGTAACTTTCAGTTTATGTTTAGACGGCCAACTGCATTAATTTTGATGCAAGCATTTAATATAGGTCTTGTGGCAGGACGAAACCTTATTATCCGACTGGAAGCAAAAGTTAGATCGGGATATGGAAACTATGAAATCTCAGTCAAACATTGCAAGCATTCGCAATGTGAGTGCTATTTACTTATCTAAGGGGAAAGAACTTTTATCTTAGATCTCTTCAGTGTTCTCCAGTTGTGGATTCTGTAAGCCCATATGAAATATTCTATGTTCTGTGAAATTCTAATTACTTACATAGGCAACACTATGGACATTTCTTTAGCACGTCAATTTTCATTTTCGTACTGTATTATGCTGGATTCACCCGAAAGTCTAAAACCACCTTCTCATCAGCGTATCCCTTGTGAGAAGAGGCAGTTAATTTTGTTCGACCACTCATGGATGATGGACCTAAAGTTGTAAATAGTGCTTACAATTGACAGTTATAATGATTGTGTAAGAAAGAAGAGTATGATGCTTATGAAATTGCATCCTCAATGAACTGATTTATAGAGTTGTTCTAACTATATGAGTGATTTCAGGTTTTGAATCGATTCAAAATTAATTGCGATGACCTTGAAATTCTATGCATAAAGGATCAAGCACTGACAAATGAAAGTAAGTAATTTCTCATAGTTTTAGGCCTTTAAGATTTGAAATGCTTTAATTGATCATAATAGTCTGTCATGTTTATTGATGTGGTTGTCAAGGTGTTGAAAAGATAATCGGCTGGGCTTTGAGTCATCACCTTATGCATAAATCCGAGTCTGCTATGAAAGAGACGAAGCTAGCTATCTCCAGTGAAAGGTCAAATTTGATTTTCACCGTAGTGCATAATGTTGTAACATGTAGATTAATGTTCTCTTGGTTCAATTGTGTAGGGGCGAAGTTCTTTTCGGTTAGTTCACATGTCACTGAAATGTCTTTTTTTTTTTGCAGCATTGCTTATGGGCTCAGTATGTTTCAAGGCATTCAGGGTGAAACGAAGAGTTTGAAGAAATCCCTCAAGGTGAAGGCTCTAGTTATTTTTCTCTGACTCTACAAATTTACTTATTTAAAGGTGCTTCTTATTCTGAATTTCCTGAACTGTGAGATTGGTGCTTGATTTTCAGGACGTGGTTACTGAAAATGAGTTCGAGAAGAAACTACTTGGGGATGTAATTCCGCCGAGTGATATTGGTGTTACTTTTAATGACATTGGGGCGTTGGAAACTGTCAAGGATACTCTGAAAGAACTGGTGATGCTGCCTCTTCAGCGACCAGAATTGTTTTGTAAAGGACAGCTGACCAAGGTAAAAGGAATTTGTTTTATGTTGAAGTCCATTGGCATCTTCATTACCCCATCTCTGTGTGTGTGTTTTTTTTTTTTTGTGTGTTTTTTTTTTTTTGGGTGTGGGGGAGGTTTAGGTTATTAAAGCTTGTTCATCAAGTATGCACCTATGTTTCTGAATAAGATGGTATCTGCAGCCTTGCAAGGGAATATTGCTCTTTGGACCTCCAGGTACTGGTAAAACAATGCTTGCGAAAGCTGTTGCTACTGAGGCTGGTGCAAACTTTATCAACATATCAATGTCAAGCATTACATCCAAGGTATCACTGATGTGGTTTCTGCCATTTCTTTTTTGACTTGCCATTCTTAAAATGGTTGACAACTTTTTCTTGCCAGTGGTTCGGTGAAGGGGAGAAGTATGTCAAAGCAGTCTTCACATTAGCTAGTAAAATAGCTCCGAGTGTTATTTTCGTTGACGAGGTTGGTGACATTTTCTTCACAATGCATCCATTTTCGCCCCAAATTTATTTCCGAAATAGATGACAGTTTGATTTCCCTTTCACATCCATACGAAGTTATTAAGTTTTCTTCTTTATGTCATTATTGTTTATATTTTCCTTTTCCATCCATTTCTTCATGTCTACTAGGTGGACAGCATGTTGGGAAGACGAGAAAATCCGGGAGAGCATGAAGCTATGCGGAAGATGAAGAATGAATTCATGGTTAATTGGGATGGTTTGCGTACAAAAGACAAGGAACGGGTTCTTGTACTTGCTGCAACAAATAGACCCTTTGACCTGGATGAAGCAGTTATTAGGAGGCTTCCCCGTAGGTAAACTTAAATTTAATTATTTCTTTGTGATTTATGTAACTGATTGATTGATCATGATGTCTCAAGTGTTTTATGGTAGTGATGCCGTAAGTGTACCTTTGATGCAGGTTAATGGTAAACTTGCCAGATGCTTCAAATAGGGAGAAAATTTTGGGAGTTATTTTGGCGAAGGAAGAATTAGCCCCAAATGTTGATTTAGAAGCTATTGCTACTATGACGGACGGGTATTCAGGGAGTGATTTGAAGGTCTGGATCAATATTACTTGTACTGCCTAATGTATTAGTTTTTGCAAACCCCATTCAAAATAACTGCATTTATTAATCCATGTTGCATATCATACTTACTGCCACTTTGAATTTCCAATCCCAGAATTTGTGTGTGAGCGCTGCGCATTGCCCTATTAGAGAAATTTTGGAGAAGGAGAAGAAGGTCAGTCGCCTGAGTTCTGTCTTGTTGTTCTTTCAAAATTTGGTTGAATTGGTGACCTGGATCCACAACATACAAAAAATAACTATTACTAATTTTGTTTGGAAGTCGTTTAGTTATGCTTCATGATGTGTGTGTTTCATTTCGTGATGTTTGAAATTATTGGGTCATCATCAACTGCGAGGTGTCTTTACACTTTAATCTGCTAATCTTTCAATTGTTTTTCTTTTTCTTTTTTTTTTTACTTTTGGGCCATGATTTCAGGAGAAAGCATCGGCAATTGCAGAAAGCAGGCCATCACCGGCTTTGCATAGTAGTGCAGACATTCGTCCTCTTAACATGGATGATTTTAAGTATGCACATGAGCAGGTACAGTAGCACATACTGTGATTTGTTAAGATGATTTTTATGTGTTGCATTCTACTTCCTTAGTGAAATTTACTTGGGGTTCAGGAGAAAGGTTGGTAACTTTATTTATTGCCAAGTAGTGAACTTGGGGAGTTGGGGACTCTCATGGATCCTTTAGGATGTTACGTGTTGCTGATCGTCAACATTAGATAGATATGTACTCAAGTGATTAGGTTATAGATATGTACTCAAGTGATTAGTTTTATTTTATTTATATATTTGTTGGTGGGAGATACAGATTTGGATTTGGGAGCTGTCTTCATAAAATTAAGGGGTAAATCATATTAACTGGGTGAGTGTTGTTGGCTCTCACGTCTTATTACATGCTACTGGTGAAGTAGTTCAAACGGAATTTGGTTTATGTGGATAGGGATTCTGTATCTGCACTGGCTGGCCCTTAATCTGACAAGCGAAATATAGAGATACTCCAATACTCCTCTTTTACAATGGTGGTTTTTTAATGATGTGGTGCCACGTTATAAACCTTGCGTCCTAGTTTATTAAGCTAATTGCTTTGGTCCCTATTACAGCATCACAATCTTTGTAATAGTGCAATGCCTGCTAATTGTGTGGATACAAGTGACTAAGAGGATGTCCATTGGGTAAAGCCATGTTGGAGGTCCGAGGAACTTTGGTACTTGGACTTACGAGCTCAAATGCGATTCTTTAGGCTACTAATCTTATTGTGATGCCTCTTTTTGGTTAATTCTAGAGTCTTCCACATAAACCTAAACTCATCTCATCTTATCCTTGTGATTATGCTTGCACGCTCCAGAAGAGCTTATCTGTAATGAAGAAGAGAAGTTGAGATAATGCGATCAAATGACCGTCACTCTCGATGACTCCATAACAGCAGCTAATTTGATAACGTCAATCAAATATCTTGCTGCATACGTGATGTTGGATGTTGATATCTTTTAGTAGATTCATGACTTGTTTGTGTGTTGATAAATGCAGGTATGTGCCAGTGTGTCATCAGAGTCTTCAAATATGAATGAGCTTCTCCAGTGGAATGATTTATATGGAGAAGGTGGATCAAGAAAGAAAACATCTCTCAGTTACTTCATGTAGAGGAGATATGTTTAACTTTATAGCAAGGCATTGGTTTATTTGTTTTCCTGTTCTGCAACCCGCGATAACAGCGAGATCAGCATTGCGTGGATAATCCATTTCAGGTTCCCCAAAGTCCAATTGGCCTTGGCCCCTGACCCCCCCTTGTGTATCATACTTAGTTGATAGGAGTTTTTCCAGTTGCAAGTCCTGAAGTCATTTTTAGCTCTCTTCTCTGTACATATGAGTTGAGTAATTTAAGAAAAAGCATATCCTAATATTCTTTTTCTGCATTTGAGCTTTTGTATAGTTTGACATCTTCTGATGGAGTAGGCCTTGTTCTATTGAATCTTTTAGTTTACTTTGGATAGCATTTCGACTTCGTTGAGCACGGACACCACCTCAATCCCTGCTCTCTCTCTCTCTCTGTCACGAGATTGACTGCTCAACGTTTTCCTCAGTGAGTACGTCTAGCATAAGGTCACCGACATCGCGTAAGAACTTAACCACCTATTCACTTTTTTTGGGTAGATTGTACCCATTTCTTACAGAACATGAAAACTTAAGAGAAGGAATAACACATCCAGAGATCTGTGTATGTGATTTTTCTTCTTTCTATTTAGGTTCACGTAAATGTTTCCTTTTAGGGTATTCCAAGTTCCAATAGAGACATTGATTCCCTTTCCTGCAACAGAGATAGCGTTACACCATTAGTGCAGGTCGCTACTTATGTGTCAAGGGGATTTGCTACCTTAGGACACTAGTAGTTTTTGATATATTAAATTTAGAACTCAGTTATTATTAGTTAAAACTCGTCTTTGTAAAATCCTAGCTTCGCCTTTGGTGTACCATAACACCACCTATCTGAAGAAAATGAAGATATGAGATAAACAAGAGGCAAAACTTTCACTACCAAGTTTTGAGAACATAGTTGCTGTCTTGCAGATAATCACGCTCTTCCCTTGAAATGAATATGAATTGCAATAACAGACTCTCGAATTTGGCCTCAAACTGACAGTTAAACATAACAATTTTGAGTATGCACATCTAGACACCTCAACTTGTCTCCATTGTGTCAGTTTTACGTTTCAACTTACAAAATGTACTCCAAAATTTATATGTTACGTCAGCATCAAGTGTTCGTTGCATAAGACACACTGAGGATGAGTTGGAGTATTTAGTTGAAGTAAGACCAAGTTAACATGTTCTGTTCATATCAAGTTTTTGAAGTAGTTGTTTGTCCAGTGATATTGTGTGCCTAATGCTGTGAATGATAAAAGAGTGTGAACCTGAATCACTCTGTGAGGTGTGATGAAGTCCTGGAGTGATTAACTGTCAGCTCTAAGTTTACAAAGTCAAGTTTGTGACTAAACTTTTAACATGTCAAGTGTATGTTTTTCTTTCTTTAGCCTCCTTTTGTCTTTCGAAAACAACCTCTCTAACTCCACAAGATACAGGTAAGATCTATGTATACTCTACATTACACGGCTAAGCCAAGTACACATTACTATCAATACAAAACATAAAACCAAAATAGAGTGTGCAGTATTTTGCTAACAAATCATAAATTGTCTATGCAAATGACTTATGAATTTCAAAACAAGAACAACATATAGAAACACAACTTGTCTTAACACTAGTAAATAGTAAAATACCATACCTTAAAACAACATGTAAAACTGACTAAAATTTCATGCAAAATGGAGCTTTGACACCAGCTAGAGCAAGAATAGATGCTGGAATTCCCCACAGGGAGTCGCCACATATTAAACCAGAAGCCACTGCAGATCCAAAATCTTTTGCCTTCTGTTTGTTATACATTTGCCAACAGAAAAGGATCAATGAACCTAAACACATGTCAATGGCAAAGTACCCTCCAAGGTAAAATGGTATAGCCATACACATTGGACTAGGAACGAATCGATAAATTCTATACTTGGTCTCACATTTCTTCAGCGCCTGAGTGACTAGGTTGATGAGTATTGCAGCTACAAACAACCAAACAGAGAGGATGAGGCAATGAGTGGGTAGACTATCAAAACCTTCGACTCCAAGTAAGGCGATCCCACGATACATGAGAGCATATGGTGCAGGGTATGGACCGTTTGGATCACCTAAGGTATAGGCAGTGTTGAAAATTGAGAAGACTAGAGGGGTTATGATGCAACCCATAGCAGTTCCAATGAGTTGGCTAAAGAACATGGAACGCGGAGATGAAAGGGTTAAGTAACCAGTTTTGAAATCTCCCATCAAACCAGAAGCTGTGTCTACTATGCACATCATCAAACCACATGAAGCGAGCCCAGCAATCACACCACCGTTCTCCAAACCAACCCAATAACTAAACGTGAGGATTGCAATTTTTCCGTAATTTGAGGCAAGGGACCAGTCAGTAAGACCAGCTCCATAAGAATTGCAGAAGGCCAAAATAGGAGCGATCAAATATGCAACCAAAACCATATACCATTTGAGTGAGGGGAAGATAATCGGTATCACAATGATAGATACAACTACAATACAAGCGTATCCCAGAGCTGCTGCCCAGTTAGGAATCTGGTCTTTCAAGAAGTACTCGTTCTGTATCTTATTGTCATCATCCTCTTCTTCATCTTCTTTCCGAGGATTCTTCCTCCTCGTGAAACTTAAGATTGTAACCACCAACATGTAGGCAAAATGGTAAATACCATCACCAAGCATCATGGCAATGGCGATAAATACTCTGTATCCTTGAATACCATGAAGACTTGTCGCGGATAAATCAGCAGAGTACCATATCCCTTTCTTTGCTTCAATCATTGGCCACATTATAACCCATGATACTATAGCACCAATTAGCAATGATATATTGACCATGTAAGGGCAAAGCATACCAACTCCAATATACGTAGACGAAAAATCAAAATAGAACCTTTTAGCATAAGCTTGAGCACCAAATGTATGCAAGCTACCAAATCCACACCCTTCATCCCGTGCAACTAACCACTGAACAGCCGCGAATACAAAGCTGAACCCAAGCGATTTGAACAATGAACTCACTTGTTTCTTCGCGAGCTTAGCTCCTTTTGGAGTGTGAAAACAGTTGATAAGATATGCAGTTGCAGTTCCACTAGGATATGTTAACTTATACTTCATTATCATCAACTTTCTCAATGCCACAATGGAGAAAAGCCCCGCGAAACTAACCACAAATAGATAAGGAAACATCCAACTAACAGAAAGTTTCTTAGTATTATTCGGGGTATTTCCTGCCCCTGATTGTTCTGCTATATACGGACTCATTCCCAACATATAACTTGCTGTTCCGCTGCTAAATGCAATGCCAGAAGAAGCAACGACACACGTCTGTATAACAGTATTTTCCTGCCTAGTAAAAGGCTGCTTCAACAATCCAAACTTGTCAATAGCAACAGTCCATGATCTAACCCCCGCGAACCCTAACAGTCCAGCTGCTACATTGAGAGAAGGGATAACACCAGTTGTGAGATTGAGTTTGCAAACGATGAAGTTGAAGACAATGCTCAAGATCAGTCCGGTCACCATTGATCTCCACGTTATCTGTTTCTGCCACGGAGGCACATATTCGTCCTTGAATGCATACTCTCTTGATTCCCCTCGCGTAACTCCTCCCCTCTCTTGATCCTCCTCATCTCCATTTCTCACCATTTGAACCCTACATTGACGAATCATACAACACAAAGTAAGTGATACGTCTAGTTTCTGAACACGTGTGTTACACCTGTATAATAAGTGATCGAGAAGTTGGAAGGAAGAACTCAAAGATTGCTCATGCTAGTAGTTTTTCAATTGATTTCAAAGTTTAGTTGTCCATATATACACAATCCAATCAAAATGTTGTTAAATAAAAAAGATATTTTCCATTAATTAGTTAGTTGTATCTTGTTAGTTATATTGTTAGAAAGGTAATTAGAGTTTGTTAAAAGTTGTTAATGAAGTGTATAAATACAGTATGTACAGGTTGTTGAATACAAGTTGGAAATACACAAACATTATATTTCCTCTCTTCTCTTCTCTTCTCTTCTCTTCTCTTCTCTTCTCTCATCTTGAAGGTCCTCATATGGTGAAGATCAAGGATCTTAACATGGTATCAGAGCTTGAGTAATCGATCTCATATTCCTTCGATCTTCTCAGTTTCTGGTTCACGTTTCATCTCATTTCTTTACTGTTTCTGTTTTCTCCTGTTCAACATCTCAACAATGGTGAATGCTAGTTCACCTGCAGATCTGGAAATTGGAGCTGAAGTTGTACCCACTTTGGTAACAATCGATCAACATCATCCTTTGTTTCTTCAGCCCAATGATACACCAGGTAGTTCCCTAATTTCAATTAAACTAACAGGCCCTGAGAATTATGCATTATGGAGCAGTTCAATGCGAATTAGTCTGTTAGGTAAAAGCAAGTTAGGATTTGTGGATGGTCGATATCCTAAGGAGAAATTTGATGCTTCTCTTCATGATTTGTGGGAGAAATGTAATGCCATAGTCCTTTCATGGATTATGAATTCTGTATGCACTGAATTACTTAGTGGGATTGTATATGCTACAAGTGCATATAAGGTGTGGACTGATCTACAAGAACGATTTGACAAGGTTAATGGATCTCGAGTCTTCTTCCTTCATTCACAAAGTTCTACTCTTAACCAAGGAATTTCTTCTGTTTCAACCTATTTCTCAAAACTAAGAGAACTATGGGCAGAATTTGATGCATTGATGCCATGTCCTGGATGTATTTGTGCTGAGTCTAGGAAATATGTGGAACACTTTGAGTATCAACGCCTTCTTCAATTTCTGATGGGTTTAAATGAGTCTTACTCACAGTCTATAAATCATATCATGATGATGCTTCCTACTCCATCGATTAATAAGGCATATGCCATGATCATTTCTGAGGAAAGTAGAAGATCTCTGGGTTCTTCTTCTTCTTCTTACAGCTCTGAAATTGCTGAGGGGACAGCTTTGTTTAGTGGTAAAAGCAACTCGAGTGTACGCACTAACTATCAGGGGAATAATTCCTCTTACAAGGGCAGAAGCAGAAAGAGTGATCTCTACTGTGATCATTGTCATCTCACAGGTCACACAAAAGCAGTGTGTTACAAGTTAATTGGATATCCTCCAGATTATAAATTCAAGAAGAAAACAGGATCATATATCAAAGAAAATGAAACTNAAGACAATGAAACTAGTAAGGGCAATCCTAATCCTAGTGATATTGGAAATCAGTTTGGGGGTCAATCTGCCAATTTTGCAGGATCTTCTCACATGTCTAAAGGTTCTACTGATGCATTTGGTGCTATTCCTCAATTTACTGAACAACAATACAAACAGATCTTAACCATGCTTGATTCAGAAAAATCTGAAGCTGATCATGTAGCCTTGACAGTAGGTATGATCCCTCATACTACTATCATTTCAGATGATGTTAAGTGGATAGTGGATTCTGGTGCTTCTAGTCATATGGTTAGTTCTGTTGAGCTGTTATCCCACACTACAACAGTAAACAAGAGTGGTCTAGGCAAAGTTCATTTGCCTACTGGTAATGTAGTCAATGTAACTCACACAGGATCATCCTGTCTCTTTCCTGGTCAAGAAATAACCAATGTCATGCATATTCCTGAGTTCAAATACAATTTGTTGTCTGTTTCTCAACTGACAAAGGAGCTTCAGTGTGCTGTATTATTCTATCCTGATTTTTGTATTCTTCAGGATCTCTCAAGTGGCAAGGTGAAGGGGATTGGTAAGGAAGAAAATGGCTTGTATGTGTTTCAATCAGGTCATAAGAAAGCATTTACAGCAAATGTTGCTGCTGCAGCTACTAATGCCTGTTCTTCATCACTTGGAATGTCTTCTACAGATTCTGATAGCTATAGCATGAGTATGAATCTTTGGCACAAGAGGTTGGGTCACACCTCTTCTGTCACTATAAGCAAGCTGTTTGGTCATAATTCTACAAATTGGGACAAATGTATCAAGAGTTGTAAGGTGTGTCCTTTAGCAAAACAAACTAGACTGTCTTTTCCATTAAGCACTACTACTTCTGAGTGTTGTTTTCAGTTAGTTCATGGTGATGTTTGGGGTCCTTATAGAGTTCCTACTCATAATGGAAAAAAAATACTTTCTTACACTTGTTGATGACTATTCTCGATATACTTGGTTGTTTCTACTACCTTCTAAAGCTGATGTTGTTGTTGTGATTAAGGAATTTCTGCTTATGGTTCAGACTGTTTATTCTTCTGTGGTGAAGTGTCTTAGGACTGATAATGGGTGTGAGTTCTTTAACTCACAAATGAATGGATTGCTAAAGTCTTTTGGGACTGTACATCAAAGTTCTTGCTCTTACACTCCACAACAAAATGGAGTGGTAGAGAGGAAACATAGACACATTTTAGAAGTAGCAAGAGCTATTAGATTTCAGGCTGGTGTACCATTGAAATTTTGGGGTTATTGTGTGATCACTGCTGTATACATCATTAATAGACTGCCTTCTGCAATCATTCAAGATAAATCTCCTTTTGAGAGACTTCATAGACACTCACCTTCTCTAGCTCACATGAAAGTATTTGGCTGTTTGGGGTATGTAACTCAGGTAAGAAAGGTGGACAAATTTTCTCCAAGAGCTATTCCTGCAGCATTTCTTGGTTACTCAGTGTCAAAAAAGGGCTATACTATGTATGATTTGGAGTCCAAAGTATTTTTGACAAGTAGGGATGTCTTGTTTCAGGAAGATGTTTTTCCTTTCAAGACAACTTCCACTTCTCCTTCTCATTTGTTTTCCTTGAAGGAAGATGAACTGCAGTCATCCTATATAGAGAATAATGCTCCATCATTCAATATTCCTGCTCCTGCTTCTTCCTCTTCTGTTCCTTCTATGGATAGTTCTTCAATGGGTGATGTTTCTGTTTCTGAAACTTCAACACTACAATCTCCAACAGTTCCTGTTACTAGAAAATCTTCCAGGACTACTAAGCCTCCTATTTGGATGCATGACTATGTCTCCACAAGCAAAGGAAGTGCAAATTGTTGTTATCCAGTATCTGATGTGGTTAGTTATGATCACTTATCACTTGTGTGTAGAGCTGCTTTGGCATCTTATTCTGTCATCAAAGAACCTACTTCTTATACTGAGGCTATTAAAGATCCAAATTGGGTGGCTGCTATGCAATCTGAAATTCAAGCATTACAAGATAATCACACTTGGAGTTTAGTTGAACTACCAGCTGGAAAAAAACCTACTTGGAGTTTAGTTGAACTACCAGCTGGAAAAAAACCTAGTGGGTGTAAATGGGTGTTCAAAGTTAAATACACATCTTCTGGGGCTGTGGAAAGGTACAAGGCTCGACTTGTAGCTAAAGGTTATAGCCAACAAGAGGGGTTAGATTACACCGACACCTTCTCTCCAGTTGGTAAAATGGTCACTATCAGGTCAGTTGTGGCTGTGGCAGCAGCTAAACATTGGTCTATTTTTCAGATGGATGTTCATAATGCTTTTCTTCAAGGGGATTTAGTGGAGGAAGTGTATTTGGAGGTTCCCTCTGGTTTTGCTAGCCAGGAGGGGAAGCATGTTGTCTGCAAATTACATAAGTCTCTTTATGGACTCAAACAGGCACCTAGGCAATGGAACAAGAAACTCACTGATGCATTGATACAACTTGGCTTCTCACAAAGTCATTTTGACTATTCCTTATTCACCAAGATAGTTCAAGGAGAGTTGGTAGTTGTGTTGGTTTATGTGGATGATTTGCTGGTGACAGGAAGCAGTACAGATCTGATTCTACAAACAAGGAATGACTTAAAGCTAAAGTTCAAAATGAAAGATCTTGGAGAATTGAAGTTCTTTCTTGGAATTGAATTTGTGAGATCACAAAAGGGAATAGTGATGAGCCAAAGGAAGTATGCATTGGAACTAATTAGTGAGTTGGGATTGAGTGGCACTAAACCAGTTAACACACCTTTGGAGACAAATCTGAAACTTACATCAGTTGACTATGATGATTTTATAACTAAGGAAGCAGGTTCTACAAGTGAAGATATATTACTTGTTGATCCTACTCAATATCAACGGCTAGTAGGAAAGTTATTATATCTTACTATGACTAGAGTTGACATTGCATATGTAGTGCAAGTGCTAAGTCAATTCATGCACAGTCCCAAACAATCTCACATGAATGCTGCCTTAAGAGTAGTGAAATATATAAAAAATGCTCCAGGTCTTGGTCTTCTAATGCCCTCAGATAGTTCTGGAAAATTTGTAGCATATTGTGATTCTGACTGGGGTGGTTGTTTACAGACTAGAAGGTCTGTCACAGGATACTTAGTGAAGTTTGGCAATGCTATAGTGTCTTGGAAGTCAAAGAAACAAGAAACAGTAGCTAGAAGCTCTGCTGAAGCAGAGTTTAGAAGCATGGCTTCTGTTGTGGCTGAAGTAACTTGGTTGATTGGTTTGTATAAAGAGCTGGGAATCAGTATTGAGGTTCCAATATGTCTCTATTGTGATAGCAAAGCTGCTATTCAGATTGCAGCAAATCCCATTTTTCATGAAAGAACTAAGCACATTGACATTGATTGTCATTTTGTGAGAGACAAGATTATACAAGGTGTTATCAAAACCCATTATGTTTCTACTAAGGAACAGCAGGCAGATCTATTAACCAAGAGTCTTGGCAGGCAACAACATGAACACTTAATGACCAAACTGTGCTTGAAGGATGTATTCAAAGCATCAGTTTGAGGGAGGATGTTAAATAAAAAAGATATTTTCCATTAATTAGTTAGTTGTATCTTGTTAGTTATATTGTTAGAAAGGTAGTTAGAGTTTGTTAAAAGTTGTTAATGAAGTGTATAAATACAGTATGTACAGGTTGTTGAATACAAGTTGGAAATACACAAACATTATATTTCCTCTCTTCTCTTCTCTTCTCTTCTCTTCTCTCATCTTGAAGGTCCTCATATGGTGAAGATCAAGGATCTTAACATAAATGTTATTCAAAGTATATAAATAAATCAATATTATAAAAGTAAATTTTACTCGAAAGCACGTGAATTATGACCTAACTTTAATTTGTACCCTCATTTTTCAATCAACAACAACATACCATCGGTTTATAAGCAATTTCGAAGAAAACATATTGAACCATAAGAAAATAGTGCCAAGTCTAGTATATAAATAAATCAATGGTATTATATAAGTAAGTTTCACTCGAAAACATGTGAATTATGATCACACTTTAATTTTTATTTTTCGATCAACAAGAACAACATACCCTCGATTTATTAGCAATTTCATATACAAAGATGAAAACGTATTGAATCACAAGAAAATAGTGCAAAGTCTACAAAAAGGAAGCAATAACTACAAAATAATGTAATGATCGAACAATAGAAGAATAAATATTAAACACAATATTAAATAACGATGGATATCAACAACATTTTTTTCGATCTATGTTAGATTAATTTATTCTATTCTATCGACAGAAAAATGAGAAGTTATATATTAAACGTGATCTTTTTATTTTAATGCTTTGAATAACTCAAAAAATATAAAAATAAACTCTTATCAAAACTTTTCAATCAATTTATATTATATTTCAAAAATATATAAATAGGTAATAAAATTGAATTATTAGACAAAATATTGAAAAAGTCTTCAATTGAGCAAACACTATTTTCGATTGTTATTTTTCTTTTCACTGAACAAAAAAGAAAATAAAAAAATCAATTAAATTCAAAATAAAAATAATCAAAAGTAGAAAATTAGTAGAATTTTGAAAGTAACTTTTCTTTACCTTGATAGATAAGTGAAGAATGATACAATATTATAACTTTGAATATACAATGATAAAACTTAATTAAATAAGGGAAGTTGAGAAAATAAAATATTTAAAGGTGTAATCTTCTTCTGCATTAAGAGTGTTAATTCACCAAAACTATGTACAATCTAAATTCATTAAATTTCAAATCAAATATTAAATGAAAAGTGAATCTTTTTACTTATTTACTCTACCAAAAATAGTTGTTAAATAATTTTTGTCCAATTTAAGAAATGAAGAGATAAGTTTATCCTTTTATATCTATTTTACTCTTACTATTTAGTTTTCAAAATTTTATCCTTTTATATATTTTACTCTTACTATTTTGTATTCAATATTCAGTATCTAATATATTTTTCAAAATATTAAATTCAATTTATTTAGAGGATAAATAGTAACATTTCTCTTATTGTTTATTATGTTAAAGATATATGTCAAGTTAATAGTGGACAATTATTTATTAAACAGAAAGATTAATAGTTATATGATATTTATGCAATTCACTTTTTAAACTTAAATTCTTTCCACTTTTTCTATTTATGGAAATAGAAATACAAATGTTTATTGAAGACAAAAAAATAAGATAAAATTATCACTCTAACACTTTATCTTGTATTCTTATTGATTCCACTCAATCCGTGAATAAAAGTTAAAATAAGTGAGTACTAAATTAACTTTAGTGATGAAAATTTGGTAAAAATAACAAATTCTTTTCTTATTTTTTAAATTATGTTCAAATTAAATAACGTCACATAAATTGAAACAGAAATTTCAAATCAAATAACGCCACATAAATTAAAATAAAGATTGCAATATTTTAAACTTTAAAATTGATTATAATTTTGATAATTTATATAATAATCATTTCTTTATTAAATTAACTGTTTGTCAAATTTTCAACTCGTGATACGAGAAAATATATTATAAAGTGTAACTTCATTTGGCATTAATATATCTCATGAAAAGGAAAATGAAAAAGTTAAAATTAAGTTACTAAATATTTATTTTATGATGACAAAATATAATTATTTTTTATCCTTTTAAAATAGAGTTCACACTGACAAAATAATCATTTAATTATTTATCTAATATTTAAAATTTTAAAATTAACTAAATTTCATGTATTGAATCTTTCCAGGTTAGAAAAATATAGAAATTCAAAATCGACTTAATTTTATTTTTTAAAAGAACAATTACACTTTACTTGTCATACAAAATAATCTTACATTTAGACTTTTGATAAAAAAAACTTTTCTATTATAAAAAAAAAGCGATACACAAAGCATTTCACATTAATTTTTTTTAAAAAAAAATACATACCTAAATACAAATATTAACCATATCCTACCAAAGTAACGCTCAAGTTAATGTTTGGAATATCTCAAAAATATAAAATATAGGTAAAATTGAATAAAATGTTACCTTGATAAGTAGATGAAATCTTGAAAAAGCCTTCAATGAATTTTTCTACCAATAAATGTAACATGTAACACTTCTCTTCTATTGTCTTTAAAACTTCTACTTGCTAAATCTTCTTTTCACTGAACATAAAAAAATCAATTTAATTCAAAATAACAAAGAGAAAAAAAAATAAAAAATTAAGAAATAGAAAAACTAGGAGAATTTTGTGAATAATAAGAATGAGATTTTGTAAAAGGAGAAAAAAAGCTTTACATGATATAATACTTTATCTGGAATATATAAAAACCTAATTAAATAAGGGAAGAAGAAAAAAAAAATATTTATAGGTATGATTTTTCTGCAATTAGGAGTGTTAATTTACCATAAAATTCTACCATCCAAATTCATTGAATTTCAAGCAAATATTAAATGAAAAGTGCATTGTTTAAATGATTTTAAGAAAACTAATTAATAGTTAAAGAGTATTTTTATAATTTAATTTTTGAATAGATTCTTCTCATTTTTCCTATTTATGGAAATTATGGAATTGAACAATAGAGGGAAAAAAGTAATAGAGAAAATAATCATTTATCATCTTTACTTATTTGTAAGATGTATGTATTTATTTAAAATTGATTATTTTCCTTATTTGAACCATGTTAAAAGTCCAATCTGTCTCAATTCAAAAAAAAAAAATTATAGAGAAAATTCATCATTTATCATCTTTACTTATTTGTAAGAAGTAGTTATTTGAAATTGATTAGAATACTACCTTACAAATTTCCCCTTTTTAACTATGTTAAAAATTTAATATATCTAACTTATGTAATATTTTTTTATCCATTCGGAAAAAATTCATCTTTTCTGATAACTATTAAATTGCACCATATTCTTATTGAATCCTGCTCAACATTTTATTGTGAATAAAAATTAACTAAAATTAAAGAGTATTAAAGTAATAAATGCAATTTGGTAAACATAACTAACTCTTCTTGTATTTCTTAAATTTTATATCCAATAAAACGACTTTACATATATTGGCGGAAATATAAACATTTAAAACTTTAAAATTAATTATAATTTTGTTAAACTTATAGCCTATAGGAGTAGTGGCTCTTTCTTTATTGACCAAGTAATTATCCATCACAAATTTTCAATTCATGTTACGAGAAAATAAATTATGAAGTGTAACTTCATTTTGTATTAATACATTTCATAAATGATCAAACGAGAAGTTTAAATTAATTTTCTCAAAATTTAAAGTACGAAGCCCTATACCAAAACATATATTTTTTTACAGCTTTTAAAATATAGTTCACACTTTGAGAAAATAATCATTTAATTATGTCATAAAATGCACACCTTTCGTTTAACTTATTTCCATTATTCTCTCTTACTTTTTAAAAGTTTCCAAAATCTCTTATTTTTTTAATGTATTTGAGCTGCATATTAATGTATTTGAGTCAGTATTTAGTATATTCAAGCTACATATTAAGTATCTGAGTTAATTTTTAATGTATCTTAACTACATATTAATGTATCCAATCCAAGTATTTAATGTATTTGAGCTACATATAATGTATTCGAGCTAGTTTTTGATGTATCCGAGCTTTAATTATTGTATCAGTTTTTTTAATTCTTAAGAGGTTAATGTAATTATAAACTTATTGAGGATAGATTATAATTGAGTAACTTTCACATATAGCAAACACAAAAATCATATTTGTATGTTATAGCTATACTTTTTATAATTGCGCTTCATAACAAACATAAATATGTATATTTGCTATACATATACAAAAAAAACAATTGTATAATTCACTATCAATATACAAAGAAATCAGTTGTATAATTCTCTATACATATACAAAAGAAAGTAAGTTGTATACAAAAGATCAATTATATAATTTGTTTATGTATAAAACGAGAAAGAGAGAAAGAGAAAAGAAAATTGGGCAGGGTATTATTTGTATTGTATAATTATAAGTGTACAGGACGAAAATATATATATGTATTTGCAGGTGTATATACAATTTTCTCTCGCTTTATATAAACAGAAACACAATTTATACATTTCGTTTATGTCTGTATAAGCGAGAAAGGCGAGGGTTGCGAGCGAGATCTGGGAGAGGGGAACGAAAATACACATATATATACAATTTTCTCTCGTTTTATACAAATACATTTTATACATATGTTGTTTGTATAAAAACGAGAGGGAGAATGGCGAGCGAGAGTTTGAGGGAGAGAGGGAACTGACAAACAGTTTGCTACAAGACACAATTAAATCAAAGTATAATTATAACATATAATTTGAATTGTTGGTTTGCCATTATATTCAATTTTCCCATTATAATTTCATATTAAAACTATGAGATTTATGTAATTTACGCATCAAATAATCCAATATAGTCATATTTCAAATATAAAAAAAATTGGACTTTTTTTGTATATTTTTAGGCCCAAACTAGAAGCCTAAATATCCAATAACCCGGCCCATACTCCCTATTATAGAACACTCACGCGCTCCATAGATTTCCCACGCGCTCACTCTCCTTCTTCATTTCTCAAATGCAACAACGGAATCATAGCTCACACAAAAACGATGCCGCTGCTTTGAAGCTGAAGTTTCTAGAAGGTTCTGGATGATGAATCACTCCAACGGTATGCCTCTCCTTTGATTTTTCCTTTGAGTTTCATTCAAAATCACTATGAAAATCATAAATATTCAAAATACTTTTCGTTCAATTTATTGCATTTTCTTAACCTAATTGCAGATGCATTTTAGACGGAATTGTTTCTCCCGGCACTGATTATAATTGATATTTTGAAACTCTTTTTTTTTTTTTACCTTATCAAACACTTTTTAATTTAATTTAGGGAAAATGCACAAGTACCCCCTCAATCTATGCTCGAAATTCCAGAGACACACGTATACTATACTAATGTCCTATTACCTTCCTGAACTTATTTTATAAGTAATTTTTTACCCCTTTTTAGCCTACGTGGCACTAGTTTGAAAAAAAAAGTCAACCATCGTTGGGCCCACAAGATAGTGCCACGTAGGCTAAAAAGGGGTAAAAAATTATTAATAGCACTTTAGTATAGTATAAGTGTGTCTCTGAGATTTCGGGCATAGGTTGAAAGGGTATTTGGGCATTATCCCTTTAATTTAAGTCAATTTCAACTTATTATAAATTACTATTTTTTATATTTGTCAAATACTTTCAAAAGTCATTAATTAAAAGTAAATTTACCAACTTTTAAACTAATCCAAGCACCTTCCTATTTTTTTTAAAATGATAATATGATATAGGAGAAAAAAATAAAAATCATTTCCAAATCAATTATTTCTATTTTCTAATATAAATATTCTTTCTATTCAACAATATTTGTTCATTACTGGTTTTGAACACTTCCTAACAAATTATAAATTAAAAAATAATTCTATTATATTAGTCTTTAATTAATATAATAAATTTAACCTCTTACAAAACATAATAAAAAAACTATAATTAGATAAGGTGTACAATTATCCATTAATTTATATAGTTGACAAATACTACTATTAGACTGTAGACAATAAAATTCGCTTTGAGAAAATAATAATCAAGAACAAAAGATTATAGCAACAATCGATTTATTATATCAAGTGTTAGAGTATAATCTCTATGATTCCTCTGAATTCGTCTTTTCAAATATAATTCAAGCGTTTTAAAGCTTGATCTTGAACTTGAAATTTATCTTAATCTTGATCTCTATCTTAATCTTGATCTTGGACTTGGACTTGATCTTGATCTCTATCTTGATCTTGGACTTGAACTTGAATTTGATCTTTATGTTGAACTTTATCTTCATCTTGTACTTGAACTTTATCTTGAGTTCTAGTTGAATCCAAGGGTTTCGAGCTTGATCTTGAATCCGGCATTCTTGATCTTGATCGTTCTTGAAACTTGAATACTTGAATTCTTGAACTCTTGAACTTGTAGAGAAATCTGCACATTTTGATTCACGATCTTTCTCAAGCTTCTTGTTAAAATTCTTGGTTCTCTTTTCTGTATTATGAGACCTCTATTTATAGTTTTTGGATAGAGGAGTTGCGATTGGAATAGAACTTACTTCGGCCAATCAGATTCAAGTGACATGTCATATGGGTTTATGAAGCGGGCTTTAATTAAATTCATATTTATTGAATTTAAATAATTAAATCAATTATATTAATCCATAATATCTATTTAGACTTATATATTCATTAATTTAATATAATCCGAACAACTTTATAGATTTATATTTAATAAATTTTAAGTGATTACAAATGCCCCCTTTTTCAAGTCTTGTCGAGATATTTTATCTTTCAAAGATTAGGTTTGAGGAATTTGAAGACTTCAACTCGCATACTTGGAGATTTTGAAGACTTCATCTTGAAACAATTTTATTCATAATAGTTTGCCCCCATTGAGTCACCACCACTTGGTGTAAGTCTGAAGTTTTATAAAAACTTACTCGTAGCTTTAACTCATGTAACAGATCAAGTAGAAACATTTGTTTTTTTGACACTCATGCAACTGAACCTAGAATATGGTTCTAAGTGCCTATGTACCTCAATCAATGAAGAGGATCAAGTCACAACGTAGTTCTGAAGAGTGAGCTGTTTTTTTGTTTTTTTTTTGTTGTGTCATACACAGTTTATACTTTTGGGGGTCAGGAGTGACATGCAATTTAGGCTCGTACCTTAAAGAGCATTTTAACTTGAAGATTTAAGTCAAATTCAAAGAGCTTTATTATATACAGTTTAGGCTCATGTCTCAAGCAGTATTTTAACTTGAAGATTTTGCTCAAATTTAAAAAAGCTTTATGATATACAGTTTAGGCTCGTATCTTAAGGAGCATTTCAATTTGAAGATTTAAGTGACATACAGTTTAAGCTCGTGTCTCAAGGAGCATTGTAACTTGCAGTTTAAGCTCATGCGTTAAGAAGCGTCTAGATATACATTGACTCTTCAAAGCCATCTTCGGATGCAGACTTGCCCCCACTTTGGAGTTCTTCTATATCTTCATCTTCATGAGGTCCATAAACAGGAGATTGTTGATCTTTTCTTAAAGTTATGTTTAGTTCCATGTCATGTGCACGAGTTGCCAACTCTTCGAATGTATTGGACTTTAAACCTTGCAAAATGTAGCGAAGACCCCAATTCATACCTTGGATGCGCATTTCAATGCTAGAAATTTCACTAAGGCGATCTTTGCAGTTGAGGCTCAGACTTCTCCAGCAATTGATAAAGTCAACAACTAACTCATCTTCACCTTGACGAGCCCTTGTAAGTTCAATCATACTAACGACACGTCTCATGATATAGAAACGATTAAGGAACACTTGCTCGAATCGCGCCCAAATATCTATAGAATTAGGTTTAAGATCTGTGTACCATCAAAGGCATTTTTTTTGAGAGATTGAACGAACTCTTTAACAGGATAATCACCATACGTCTCAGCAGCATTGGAAGTCTCAATAAAGTGCGTTATATGTTGTTTGAGTTTCTTTGTCATCAAATTGTTGAAGCTTAGGAGGTTGATAACCCTCAAACATTTTCAAGTTATCAATCCTTTGTGTATATGACTTTGCATATATGGGAGAAAATTTGGATGAAAACTCAGTATGTCTTTGATAGCCTCTATGATAAAGTTCTTTAATTGATCAATTGGAATCAAAACTTCAATTGAGATATGAATCTCTATGATCTTTGTTTGCTTTACGCAAGACTCTCATTCATCTTGAATTTCAAAAAGCTTCAGAGGTGATTGACTTGATCTTCTTTCAATCATGTTATCCATCGTATTTGTTAGCTTGAAAAGTTTAGTATCTTGTTCGTGTGCGGACTTTGTCTGGCCTTCAATTATGTTAATTAAGCTTGTTAGTTGTTCTTCTATAGTAGAAGACATTTTGATATTTTTTATGCTTGAAAAGTTGAGATGAGAGGTAGAGATTGTCCCACCGGGCGTGGCAGAATTTGTAGACAATAAATTCGCGTCGAGAAAACAATAATCAAGAAAGGAAGATTATGGCAACAATCAATTTATTATTTAAAGTGCGAGTGTTACAATCTCTACGATTCCTCTGAATTCGTCTTTTCAAATATAATTCAAAGGCTTTGAAGCTTGATCTTGAACTTAGAATTTATCTTGATCTTGGACTTGAACTTAGACTTGGACTTGATCTTGCTCTTTATGTTGAACTTTATCTTGATCTTGAACTTGAATTTTATCTTAAGCTTGACTTCTAGTTGAATCCAGGGGTTTCAAGCTTGATCTTGAATTCGGCAGTCTTGATCTTTATCATTCTTGAAACTTGAATTCTTGAACTCTTGAACTTGTAGACAAATCTGTAACTTTTGATCCACGAGCTTTCTATAGCTTTTAGTTAAAATTCTCGGTCCTCTTTTATGAACTGTGAGACCCTATTTATAGGTTTAGGATAGAGAGTTGCGATTGGAGTAGGACTCCCTTCGGCCAATCAGATTTAAGTGACATGTCGTATGAGTTTTATGGAGCTGGTTTTAATTAAATTCATATTTATTGAATTTAAATAATTAAATCAATTATATTAATCTATAATATTTATTTGGACTAATATATTCATTAATTTAATATAATTCGAACAACTTTATAAATGTATATTTAATAAATTTTAAATAACTACATAGACATCTCAAAATAGATAAAAACAAGGGAAAACAATTATATACTGAATGGTATATTAAATAATAAACACCCATAAACGAGAAAAATATTTATGTATACTCATCAAAAATTAAAGGTTTAAATTATTATTCTTTAAAATTATTCGTATATTTTATTTAGATATCTTAATTATAACTATTATCTGTTGAGGACAATTTTAAGAGATCGTATGCCCTCGGGAATGTGAGGGGTATGGGTTGCTTTCATTCCAGTTCTCCTCCTGGATGAACATGACCCATTCCACCATGTGTTTCTGTCAGGCAATTAAATTTCAATTTCAATTTCTTGTACTTTGACAATCAACTTTGGGATTTTGTATTTTAAATTTTAATTTGAATATATCTTATCTAATATAGACTAAAACAATATATGTTTTGTCTTAATTTATGTTAATATTTTTTTATTTGAGATTTAAATAAGTTTAATTTTTTATGTATATTTTAAAATTTAAATTGTCAATTATTGTAATCTTATAATATTTTTTACGTAATTTATAAACACATAAATTTTATTAATTCTTTTTTGAAAATTTCATTAAATTATCGATCAAACTTAAATTGCTTAAGTCTTAAAAAATGAAAAGCGTCACATTAATTAGGATAGAGAGAGAGTAAACACAATAGTCAAACTTCTTTTTAATTACTTTATCCATCTTAATTTTTATTTGGTTAAGTTTAACTTGACAGAAAGTAAAAAAAAATAATAGAATTTTTTTTTTAAAATTTTATGATTTTGATGTAAAGATAAAGAAAAATTGAAATCAAAGAGTTATCTATTATCAAGAGAAGAGGTATGACTTTTGAAATAAACTTAAAAAAAAAGAAACAAATTGAAATCGGAAAAATAATTACGTATTAATCTACATATAGATAAAAAAACACAATATTCTCTCTATTTGAATTTATTTATCTTTTTTTTTTAGTTCGACATAAAAAAATATCTCTATCCTTTTCAATTTTTTTTATCAATTTTCACATATTTAATATTGTAAAATTAAAAAATATTTTGATATATTTAAAATTATAAAATTATAAAATATAAAAAAGAGATGGTAGACATAACATTTTTTATCAGAGATAATTAATAAGAGAAAAACTGACTTGATCTCTGATAAAAATTTCTAATTTTTCTCCAAATAAACACATTCACTGTAACACAATAAATATATTTATATCACATATTTTAATTTAAAGTCAAAAATCAAAGATATTACTACTTATTTTTTAAAATTTCGTATCAATCAAATAAAATAAAATTGAAAGGAGATCATCCCTTACATTTCGACCTAAATTCGTTGACTTTTATTATCACTTCCTTTCTCCACCGCTAAATCAAAGAATCATCTAAACTACTATTTTCTTTTGTTCACTTTTACTACTTTAATTTTTTGATTTTTCAAGCCACTTAAGATGTAATAATTAATACTATAAAAACTTATTATAAATTCATATATTAATGGATATATAATCAAATAAATTTGAAATATAAATTATTAATATCAAAAATAAAATTAAAAAAAAGTAATTAATGTGTTACAAATATATTTATGCTACAATGAAAAAAATTAACAATGTAATTGATTGACTATCTAAACTGTCACCTTATTGATAAGAATTCAATTCCACGTTATAATTCGTCTCTATTTCCTCTTCCCTACTCCCTACCCCATAAGAATTCAATTCCACGTTATAATTCGTCTCTATTTCCTCTTCCCTACTCCCCCCCTTCTCTCTCTCTCTTTTTTTTAATAGTGAATGTTTATTTGATGGATTTCTTTTTTTTAAAAAAAAATAATCAATTTCACCCCTTAATAAAGAGGTTTTCTTGTCAATAAAAATCTTTCGATTACTAGTATTTTAAAGAAATAAGAAGTTTTCTCTCTACTTTTTTTTTCTCGTTTTTCATTGTAAAAAGAGAAGTAAAAATCTACTGTGTTTTTATTTTTTTTCTAGAGTAACTTACAATAAAAGATAGGAGTTAGGACTGTGCAAAAATCAAACAAACAAATGAATGGAACCTATAAAAATTTTGTTGGTTTATTGTTATTGGTTTAACAATTTTATAAAAAAACTTATTGAATTATCGGTTCGATATTGATTTTTAATAGTATTGTATTGTTGGGTAAACGTACTTATTTACATTTCATAATGACTTTAAGTTCACAATTTCACATTATAAAAAATATTAAAATCAATAAAAACTCTATTCCTCTTAATTTCTCTTTCTGTTATGCTTGTATAGTTTTTTCTCGTTTGTATAATTACATTATTGTGTGTATGCATCAAATTTATCAGAAAAGTCATATACTTATTTTCAAAATATTTTCTTATTAATTAAATAAAAAATCAAATCATTAAAAATTAAAATTAATAAATCAAATTAATAATATACGACCCTACATAGGGTCTAGGAGTATCTAACCCAACTGGCCACGTCCCATCACGTCCCGTTTTTTGTGAAAAGGGTTTATAATTTTCTCTTTTTTTTTACGGTCAAAATAGAACTTTTCATATTTATAATATAATAAAAAAATAAATAATATAGTACTATTTGTTTATTAGTAGAAATTGAATATAAATACTTACTCCAATGATGTTCATGCCTTCTCCATTCTTTAATCTGAGTAACAGAATCAGTAGGGGTGTGCGCAAGTTAGCAACGATGAGTTTGACGTCTCATTCTTCTACTTTCCTCTTACCAAATCTTCCCGCCGACGACGGACCTGCTCTAACGTACGCTCTCGTTATCCTTAACCAAAGCCTCCCGAAATTCACTCCTCTGCTTTGGAAGCACGGTAATGGACTTGCGGCTCTTCGTTTTTTTTCAGCGTTTTTCGTAGTTTTCTGTATTGTTATAGTCTAAATATGGTATATGTGAAATGGTGATCTCTTCGTAAAATCATAATATTAAGTTATTTAGCTTGAGGACCGGGTATCAATTTGTTCCTGATTCATTTTTTTTTGAACTTTTTTTAAGTAGTGCATTTGGCTCTGGGATTTGTGTTAGTTTTTGTCTAATATGGTGAATATGTTGTTGTTTAGAACAGCAAAGGTTCATATTTGTGCTGACGGTGGAGCGAATAGGGTGTTTGATGAATTGCCTGGCATGTTTCCTCATGAGGAGGCTTCTGAAATTCGTAAAAGGTGAGTTTGAATATATTGAGTGATTTATGTGGTTAATGAGTTCTGTAGTAGCTTATTGATTTAGTTTGATGTGTTTTTTAAATGAGTTTTGTAGTAGTTTACTTTCTACAAAAGAAATTTTATTAGCTTTTGAGGTGTTTAGAGAGGAACAACTTTTTTTGTAGTTTACTTTCTACAAAAGAAATTTTACTCTTTTGTCTTTTCCTTTGTGTGTTTTCAATGTGTGAAATCTGTTTTTGATTACATTGTTTTCTCCATCTTTTTTTATGTTTGCCTTTGTTGTTGTTGTTTGAATTGTTTGAATCACCTCGCGAAAAGTTTTAGCTCATAGAGAGATTTTATTCTTAGTCTATGTTCATCAAACCCTCAAAAAATTGCACTGCTTTTGGAGTATGTGACATGCACCCATATACATCTTTGAAGAGTCCAAGCAAAAAAGCAACGAAAATCAACAAAGGTTATGTTGGAATGGTAACTACTCTTTCATCCTTAATCGGAGGTCTCAAGTTCAAATCCTCTTCGTTATGAAATCGCCTTTGCTAGGGATCGGAGCTTTAGTCTAGGAATTCCAACTCATAATGAACGCATCTATAAATAAAAGTTGTTTGTGGATCAGTTACGTTTACAACACTTCCACATGTGCGAGCCTCGTTTATTTTTCCTTGGACCAAGATGGACTAAAGGAAAGCTTAACTTGGATTTCTACATTAGGGAAGAAAATTAGTCACTATTTGGGATTAGGTTAGGTTGTCTGCATCACATCACTTGGGGTGCGGTCTTCTCCGTTCCCCGCCAACGCGGATGCTTTGTGCACCCGGATGCCTTTTTATAATAGGATTGAACTTTAAATTAGCTAAAACACAATCTGACTATATATAAAAGCTCATATTTTATCTTTTTGTTTGGCCAAAGCACATTTTCTTTATGTTTGGAAAACTTGTCTGTTATCATTGATTGAATAAGACTAAATCATGATCTTATTGCAGGTACAAGCCATATGCTATAAAAGGAGATATGGATTCAATCAGAACTGATGTTCTTGATTATTATAGAGGCCTGGTAAGCCAGAATTTTCTTATGGGTGGTCCTGTAGATGCTCAACAAATTTCTTTTGAAATGGGATATTTTTTTTTAAGAAAATTGTGTAGGGATAAGTCTAAAATTTAGAGAATTAGTTTTAGAGAAACCATAGTTTGCCTTAAAGGACAATTATTTAGTATTGAAACTAAATGGAGCCTGAATTGTGTGGCCGAAAGGAGATGATTGATGTAGCTGGTCTCAACTAATTTGGGATATGAGACCTAGTTAATTGAGATATTTTTCAGAATTTGTCCCTTAAGACTACTTTAATTGAATCATCACTTTGGGTTAAATGCTTGAAAATTGCCTTGTATCGTTTTAGAGAAAGGTAACACGGTGAGTCTTTTTTCCATGTGGTGGCTCAAATTGGATACATTATGGAGTGGGACATCATGTGACGGGTTACTAGTGTATGGAGTGGGACATCATGTGACGGGTTACTAGTGTATAATGTGTTAAGGGCTTCCCTGTTGGTCTCAGAGTTAAATGATGTGATAACATTAAATTACAATCCAGTTAGGAAGATCAGAAATTCAAGTAGCTTGTATGTAATAACGAAATGAAAAACTTTGCTAAATTGTGTGCCAGAGTGAGAAACTTGCTTACAGTACAGTGAGCTCTGCAAATATATTCTTCAGTCTGGTAGAGAGATGCCTACTTTGTTAACACCACATGAAGTCCCAAATTTATTGTTGAGTTCAAAGTTTTGAGCTGCATAACGACCATTGTTACACTTTTAGTTACTAGTTTTTGTGTGAGTATTACATCAAATGTATGTGCTCTTGTCTAAATGTCTTTCTAGCCTATTTAACAATTATACATCTGCCTTTTTCTCATTTTGAATCATGTTAAAACTCCAATTTGGGGGATGATTAGCTAGCTGTCTACATGTGTATTTCATTTTCCAGCATTTCATTACAAAGCATGTTTGAACCATATTTTGAAGATCTACCGATTTGGGAAAAACCATATTTTGAGATTTGCTTGCTAACCACATGCAGGGAACCAAGATAATTGATGAATCTCAAGATCAAGATACTACAGATCTTAATAAATGCGTTACATATATTCGTGACTCACTAAACTCGGAACATCCAAATGTAAGTTAAGCTTTGCAGCATAGCTCTGGAAATTTTTAACCTTTTTCTATTCGTTATAAATATGTGGTATTCTAGTTTACATCTGTTAAAAATGTCATTTCACTATATAGTTTGTCGACCAATATCTCCTTGTGGATATTTGTGATCTAATTCTTCCGCAGTTATATTTACTCCAAATAATTAATATATTACTCTTTTTAGAATGGATGCTTGAAATAGTAAAAATTTTGAGCTTTGCCCTAAACGGTTCTGGATCATCATGCACTGTCAAATTTTGGAGTTGACACATTGGGTTTTGGTGATAATACATTTTACAGTATGGCATAGTCATTATAAACATGAAACTGTATTAAATGGTGCAATATGTATTATATATTTTTTAAGAATAAATGGAGCAGTATATTTGTTGTCTTTTTATTATTATTTTGAGTTCATCACTGCATCTATTGACATTGAAAAAAAGCGACTATTGTGAAGCTTAAAAGTCTGATGCAGTATTACAGTCAACATATTGACTTGAATATAGGCTTCCATCACTGGAAAGAATGTCCTAATAGAGTTTCAGTGGGACTAACTTTATCTCTGTGTAATTACAGTTGTGTATTCTAGTCACTGGAGCACTTGGGGGAAGATTTGACCATGAGATGGGAAATATTAATGTCATATGCTGTTTCCCCTCCATGCGGATTATTCTTCTCTCTGATGATAGTCTAATCCAACTTCTTCCAAGTAAGCATCATCACAAGATTCATATACAATCCTTAGTTGAGGGCCCACATTGCGGACTCATACCCATTGGAACGGTTGCCGGAAGAACCAGTACTACGGGTCTCCAATGGAATCTGGGTGAGTAGCTCAATCTACTTTTTCCATATAAAATTTTATGTGTGGTTTAGACTTTAGATGCTACCTACTTTATTTTGTTATGGGCTAATGCTTTATGCCAAGGACATCTCTGTTTAGCTATTGGTTCATTTACAAGAAGGATACAATTCTCGCCAGATAGCCAATGCTAACATTTTTTCTGGTAACCAACTTTAGTTTCATTACCTAAGTGATGCTTTACAAACCATCTTAAGGGAGAGTACTTGTTGGACACAGTCCCCCCAAGTACTCCGTCAAAAATACATAAGCTAACATCAAGAGCAAATAGAGTCAATTATAACTACCAGAGCCTATAATAACAAGTCATAGGCAGCTATGGATAAAAGTTGTGATCTGTCAACCATCCTCCAAGCTTTGCAACTTTTCCTGCTTTAATATGGATTTCATGTATCACTTTCTTGATCATCATTGTTGTGGACTGTTTCTTGTTTAGGGAAATCCCTGAGTTCCTTTCTCTCCATAAAATATAAATTCCTGCAGCCAGCATCATCCTGTATTATCTCAGCTTTGTGACTTCTGCCTTTTGCATATGCTTCAGCTCACAGTAATCCTTCATTCCACCCCATGGTGCCTCTGCCAATCCATATTAAGAGTTTTTCCATACCTGAGTTGATATTGTTCAAGCAAAGAACAGGTGGTTTATACTCATTTTCTAGCTCACACAGTGCACATTGTGGTTGTGTTGTCAACTCTCCTTTTAAATAATCTCTCTTGTGTTCAGCCTTGCCAAGGCAGCCAGTTCGAGTATGAAGATCCATCTAGGTAGCCCTAAGTTTTTACACTGTCTTCCTCCAGTTACTTTGTGGAATGCCCTCTAAGTCTCAACTACATTTACTTGATTGAGAAGGAGAGTGCATCTGCAATATCTAAGCAACCACAAAATATCTACTAGCCTTCAGAATATTTTGAATAATCCAAGAAGCTTTCTTAGGTACCTCATCAAAAATATTCCTGTTTCTCCCATAATAACAATGAAACCATTTGACCCATAGTTGATGTCGTTGTACTTGTGATTATCTAGTTTACATGCTTAACTCTGATATACCTTTACTTTACTTTTGTTCAGATAATACCGAAATGAGATTTGGTGGCTTAGTTAGTACATCAAATATCGTGAAAGAAAATATAGTTACAGTGCAATCTGATTCGGACCTCCTATGGACAATTTCTATCAAAAAAGATTGAACGATGCAGTTTTTGCAGATGAAATGATTGAGAGACAATCAACGAAACTTTGTTGGATGCTAAGCTCCATTTTCTGAAACAATGGGGTTATTCTTTACTACTTTTTTTCTATAGGAAAAAAGCATCCTTTTAGTCTATCTTTGTGAGGCACAAGCAGATCTATTTGACATCAGGTGCCTGCATTGCAGTAAAGGAAAAAAAATAACACAGGGGCTAAGAGTGAGAGTAAGCTCATTGCGGGTTAACTTTGATCGTCAACTTCTGCTTATGTGCTGTAGGAATTTAGTAGCACGTTTTCTAATGTTTTGCATACGTTATTCTTTATCCAATGGAATGAAATAAGGAGATTTTACTATTAATTTGAATTATTAGATAGCATTTTATTTATACTTCCACTGACAAAAGTTTTAACATTTCGCAGTGATACAATAGTGTAATAGTATGTCTGCAGTTGGTTGGTTAATACGTAAGATTTCAATATAAATGAGAATAAGTGTTCACTCCTTCAATGTTTACGTTTAACTTGCTGCATCAATCGCAACGTAGAGGTTATCTTTCGAAAGATTGTTAGTAATTGAGTTTATACATCTGCCTGACCCGTGTATATCAGCATGCATAAGAAACAACAAATCTATTCTAATCCCACAAATAGACTTCGAGAAGATAGTATGTGTGCCAATTTATCGACTATGCTCTCGTCTCAAATAGGATCTTGGCTCTGTAGTGTCATTGCAAACAAATGATGGGACACCCTCATTCACTGCACCATGACCGGTTGCCAATTGTTTATAGATCCCTGGCTGAACAAATAACATGCTTAAGAGAAAAGACTAAATAAAGGATTCTTCTTCTTGACTTCAAGTTCCAAACCTTACCAACATGGGTCGTGGACTGGTGGGGCTGGTTGAAGTGTTTTACCTTTAACCAGAGGTCTCGAATTCGAGCCTGGTATAGAGAAATCCTGTTGGGAGCGTCACTCCCGAAGAACCATACAGTGGCGATTCAAATTTAGTCGGAATTCCAATGTAGGCTCCGAACACCCTGAGGCGGAGCTAGATGGGGGTTCATGGGTTAGGACGAACCCACTAATTTTTTCGTAAACCTTATATTTATTTTTGAAAATTAAATAAATACATGTATATTAACATGAAAAACCACAAAACAAAATTGATTAAAAACTCCTTAATTTCTAACCCTGGCTCCGCCTCTGCGGACACCGAATGGAAAACCAAAAAAAATAAAAAGAGATCTAACTTATGTGGCGTCGCCCGGACTCGAACCGGAGACCTTCAGTGTGTTAGACTGACGTGATAACCAACTACACCACGACACCGCTGTGTCCATTTTGCTCCCAACTAACAACCTATATCGCTAAAGCCGGTATTATTTTGGCGGCAAGCAAGTGATTTTTCTGAAATCTGAACAGCAATCGAATTGAAACCAATAGGGTTTTCGTTTTTTGTCACAGTGAATCTTCTTGTTTTGTTGAAGCTCCACTAGCCCACATGAATCACTGAATTTTCTCAGCATGAAGTAGTAAACTTGATATCTATAGTTACCGGCATTGCCTTTACAATCAAGCGAGCGCCATTGAAATGGACGGAGCAGCAGCAGCTTCTTCACCGTCGACTATTAAACCCATAAACAAGAGCGTAGTCCATAGAATTTGTGCGGGTCAAGTTATTCTGGACCTTCCCTCTGCCGTCAAGGAATTGGTTGAAAATAGCTTGGACGCCGGGGCTACCAGCATCGAAGTCTCCCTCAAAGACTATGGTTCTGAATCCTTCCAGGTCATTGATAACGGTTGTGGCATCTCGCCTCAAAATTTCAAGGTCTTTTCCTTTTCTGTTTTCTGCTCACTTTCTTTCTGGATGCAAAAAGTTGCTGCATGTGGGATAATAACTGTTAGTTGAGTGATCGAGTCTAAGCCTTATTGTTAATTGTTGTAAGTGAAGAAGCTAGTAATAATGTGTCTCTTGTGTCTGAGCTTTCCATATATGTATTTGTATGTGTATGAGTAATATGTATGCACAGACAGACACGCACTTATACATGTGTAATGGGTTTGTAGTCTTTCTCTTTACTACTTTCTGTTTTGAATCAAAGTTGTGTCAATGTGTAAATAAATGTGTTGATGTGCACATGCGTGTGCACCTGTACTCTAATCTCTATTTTCAATCAGGGTTGTTTCTGCTCTGATGTACTTCCACTTGATGCTAATTTCCACTGTTTGTTTATGTTTCTTCGTTTCTGTTGATTACTAGTTGTTGTGTCCATAGTAAATTGAGCTTATTTGATACTAAGTGTGTGGGTGTTTTTGGTATTGAAGGTATTGGCGCTAAAACATCATACCTCAAAACTATCCGATTTTCCTGATCTTCAGTCATTAGTGACTTTTGGATTTAGAGGGGAGGCATTGAGTTCACTTTGTGCTTTAGGGGATTTGACAGTTGAAACAAGAACAAAGAATGAGCAAATTGCGACACACTTGACTTTTGATCATTCGGGCCTTCTGATAGCTGAAAGGAACATAGCTCGCCAAGTTGGTACCACTGTCACTGTTAAGAAGTTGTTCTCCACATTACCAGTGAGAAGTAAAGAGTTCCACCGCAATATCCGGAAGGAATATGGAAAGCTTATCACATTGCTGAATGTATGATCCCTTTAATCTGTATTATCTTACTCTTGTTTGGCTATTGATTTCTTAGGATGGTTTTATTTTAATGAAACTTAAGAATTGAGATGGGAATGTCAACTGGTGCCGTCAAATCTATAGGGCTCTTCATGATGGTATAATCCAATTCAGTTCAAGTTGGTTTGAACTTCAAGCATCAATTTTTGTTACAGTAGCTATCTTGTTCTTTGTCCTTTTGGAGGAAGTTGTTTCCTAATTTTAGAAATTTGTCGACTACTATTGCTACCAAAAGGAAAAAGAAAGAGGTAAAAATGAGAATTTCTTCACCATATTGAAATTTTCATTTTAAGATTCTACTTGGAGTATCTCGGCTATGAATATATCGCCTAAAAGACACTGTTGCAGATGAATTTGTATGTCCAGCAGTTATGCTGTGTTGGTGCTGTAGTATCTTCTGGGAGATCCTTTAATATCTGCTAATTCATTTTTTATTCAAATGGAAAAGCTTAAAGTAAGTTGGAAACCAGCTGAAAGAATTTGAGCCCCTTTATGAACTCAAGCATTACAAGGGGTAAGAAATACAAAATCTTCCCAGGAAATTGAGGTTCCTATCTAAATTGAAGATTGCGCAAATTGTGGAGCAATATGTAGAGACTCATACTTTTGTGTAGGCTATCCACTTTTTCTTTGGGTATACTTCTTGTATAGGGGAGATTTCCCTCTTTAGTGAAATCGATCAACTTCATCAAAAAATCTTTTTGCTTCTGGTGATCGTGAATTTCATTGTGCTATAGTTTGGTGACCTTTCATGTTAGACTGCTTAATAATTTGTTCTTGTCAAGGTTCTTAATCTTGAGAGAGTATGTGCATGGTTTCTGCTGAAGAAGTATTTTAATGCTTTTGTTGTTTAAGTTATTTATTTTCCTTTCTTTTGTTGGTTGAACTTCTAGGCCTATGCTCTTATTTCTAAGGGAGTCAGACTAGTTTGTACCAACTCAGCTCTAAAAAATGCAAAATCTGTAGTTCTGAAGACTCAGGGAAGTGGGTCTCTGAAAGATAACATTATAACAGTATTTGGTATGAGTACCTTCACTTGTCTGGAGCCTCTGGAAGTGTGTATGTCTGATGGTTGCACTGTTGAAGGATTCATTTCCAAGTCTGGCTATGGTAGTGGACGCAACTTAGGAGATCGACAATATTTTTTTGTGAATGGACGACCGGTGGATATGCCAAAAGTTGGCAAGCTTATCAATGAATTATATAGAGGTGCAAACTCTCGGCAATATCCCATTGCAATCATGAATTTTGCGATCCCACCAAGAGAATTTGATGTCAATGTAACTCCTGATAAAAGAAAAATATTTTTGTCTGACGAAGGTTCCATATTGCACTCTTTGAGAGAAGCTTTAGAAAAGATATATTCATCTGATCATGCTAGTTATGCTGTTAATAGTATCCAAGAGGTTGACCAAAAACATACATCCACTCTTTCCCATCTTAAGGCCTTTCAGTTTCAACCCAAGCAATTACTGTCGGATATCAATGATGATCAGGAAGGTGACTGCGTTGGGAAACTACATAAAGAGGGTCATTTTCTCAAAAAATCTCAGGAATTAAAAGATATGTCTGTCATGGAGATGATGCTAAATGATGGAAGCAGGTCAACAGAGAAAGACTTCAGTCTTCGATTCCATGGAAAGAAAAAAGACAATAACAGTTCCAGAAGTTCCCTGCAAGCGATCGGTGGTCTGCCTACTGCTATAACCGATAGTAATGCACTCACCCCATGCTCAAAAGATAAAAGTTGTATTGATAATTCACGTTACGTCGATTGTGCAAGCATTGTCCAGTCATCACTCACCAAATTTGTTACGGTAAATAAGAGAAAGCACGAGAGTATGAGTACTACATTATCTGAGGTACCTATCCTGAGAAATGGATCAACTGTCCACCCATCAGAAGAAGACCATACTTTGAAGAATACTGCATCTTTTAGATCTCCAGATAATCCAGTTAAGGCTGATAAGTGTGATGAAGTGACCATTAGTGAGTCTGGATCTTCCAAGATCTCAAAGATAGACAGATTTCTTCATCAAATGAAGCACTCAAGAATGGGTAAAGTCCTTGATCAAACAAATGATTTTTCTCCACCTGGAAATAGTATACATATTGGAACATTTGAACAGGTAAGAAAATTTAATAAGAATCACTTTTCTTGAACGGTTCTACTCTCCTTGCTTTGTTGTTCAGTTGAATTTGATTAGGAATAATAGTTGCCACAGAAAATTTCAATTCGTTCTCTATACTATTTTGGTCAGTCCTTTTAGGTTTGAACCATTTCATTTTCAGGAGCATGAAGTTCAAAAGAATGAATTATGTGTTACTGAACCAGTGCCTCTTGATTCTACTTGCAACAACATCCATGATGTGTCAAAAAATAGGGTAGATGCTTCTTCTTCTGAACAGCCTGCTAGTCTGACTCTGGATGCTCCTAAGGCTTCATCTAAATCGGAGATTGCTTCAACATTGCAATTTAGTGTGAAAGAACTTGTATCAAGAAGGAACCAGAGGCTGTCAAGATTGCAACTCCTTAATCATACATCTCAAAAAATGAAAACAAAGAGGTACTATGTGGTAATTTCTATTGGCTTGGGAGAAAGAACTTTTGGTCTTTAAATTTGTTAATAAAAGTTCTTTAATGGTTTCTGAAGGGATTACGCTGCAGCAACCCTGGAGCTCTCGGGATCAGAAAATGAAGAGGCGAAGGCAAGGGCATTGATTGATGCTACCAATGAGTTGGAGAGACTTTTCAAGAAAGAAGATTTTACTAGAATGAAGGTCCAAACTCGTCCATTTATTAGCATTCCAAATCAATCCTGTATTATGATTTTGATTTGCCAATAATTTTATTTCCTGATTGTGGCTGGAAGATAAAGATTTTCTTAGGATCTCCTTGGGGATTCTTTTCTTTTATCCTTACCCCTGTCTTAATAGACCTTGTCTCTAATTCAAAAAATTTAGTTTTCTGATTTTTGTTTGATGTGAGTTTTACTCTTAGATTGTCTGTAGTTGGTTTGGTTGAGGATCTTGTGGTACTAGAGATGTTCCGATGCTTCATTACCTTTTTCCAGCCAACAACACTTCTAAACGCCCAGTGAAATTCTTAGCATTCTTTGGTCCCAAAGTGAATTTGTACACCTACTTCTGTCTGATACATAATGACATCTACTTCTTTAAAGGTGCACTTTAATTGTACCCTATATACCCACTTCTTCTTTTTTGAGAAATGCCTTATATATCCGCTTCTCCGCTTCTTAATGCAACTCTTTCTTCTCTTTTATCAAGTTCAGTCTGAACATGTTACTCATTTAACTCTTGATAATACTCATTCTCAGCTATTCTTTTGAGACTATCCAATTCATGACATGACAGGAGTCACTATTTGCATTTTGATTCTTTTAACTGCAGCATTTTTATGTTCTCTTCTTTCCTCTCCTTACACCATGAAACCTTAGCATTCTGACTTAAAATATAAACACAATAAATGATCTTTTTCGTCCTCTCTTGGATATGCTGATATAAACCCACTCTTTTGAACTTCTGAGTATTTCCAGAGTTGAATTTGTGCTATACATCTGCAATATGTGAGTCTATTTGTATGCTATTTGGTTGTCATACTTCTAATGCTAAATTTAGTCAAGCACTAGTTTATTTACATGCAATTGGTAATTGCTTCTTGTCCATGTTTAGTTTTGTCATCAGCAGTTTCAGCAGAAATGCAGAGTTGTGTGTGTTTGGTATGGAGGAATTTGTTTTTCAATTTTCTCATGTTTCATCGGTCAAAAATTTGGAAACATTTTTCTCTGGAAAATAAGTTTCTTAAAAATGAGGAAAATGACTTCCCTAGTGGAAGCAGGGAAAGCATTCCATAAGTGCCATTCCACACTATTTCCGAATATCCACCCTCTAGAACACTCCACCCACAATCCCATAGTTCCCATCCCAACTACCCCTAGCCTCTCATGCCAATACCAATAGTGTTTGCCTAAATTTTATACAACTGCTTTTGCAATAATATTTTTCTGCCTATTTATCAAACACAAGAAAGTTTACTTTCCAGGAAAACGATTTACTTAACAAACACACTCGTAGTATCAGCTTTCGAAAATTCTCAACTTCTATTTTGGTTCTGCAGGTGATCGGGCAATTCAATCTTGGATTCATTATAGGCAGGTTGGATCAAGACCTTTTTATTGTTGATCAGGTATTATTGCTTTGTTGTTGTGTACTGATCTATCTGTAGTCAATAGTAAACTAATCTTTCATTTTATTTTGGTTTTTGAAAGTTGCTTATGTGAGTTGCATCTCTCTCTCTCTTCTTTCTTCATTTTTCTTTGGTTGGTCAGCATGCGGCAGACGAGAAATATAATTTTGAGCGCCTGTCACAATCAACTATCTTGAATCAGCAACCTTTACTTCGGTGAGGGTCTTCATTCTCCTGCTATGAGTTTTGCTAAGATTTTTTGAATTTATTATGTATCAAGATAGGTGCAAACTGCAAATTAGTTGGAAAGTGAAATGTTTTTGTTAAGGTAAATTGATACTGATGTTATTTAACTCGTTCAAAAGAATAAAGGGAATACCTTCTCTTTTTCCTTCTAAATAAGTTGTTTACACAGTGGAAAAGAGTAACATAACTGTTAAAAGCAAGGATTAGGAGAAGACTTTAGTTTTGTGCCTTTAACATGTGTTAGGTTTCTTTATTGATTTATATGGGATTTGAGCTACTTTTACTTTAAGTGACTAAACCATTTTTCATGTCAAATCCTATCTTGACCTTAGAGTAGTTGTTATAGATTTGAGTTGGTGCAGCAAGTGCTGAATGATTTTATGATTATCTCGGCTTTTACCTTTCTCCTGTAGCGTGGGGAAGTGATGAGATGTTAAAACCAAGAAAAGCTAAGAGATTATTAAAATTCTCTTCCTGTTGCCAAATGACTAGAGGCTGATTTTGTTGATGTATGTCTTAAATTGGCCCACCTAGATGCTAGGTCAAAATTAAAGTCCTTGTGATTCAATGTTCTCCATGTTTATCTAAGGCGAGAACTTAAGATCTAACTGGTCCTATTTTATATCATCTAAAAATGATAAAGAGCATTTCAATTGGCCTCTCAAAATTGAGTACATATCCCTCAATTTCATTTTGGAAGGAAGGCCCTAGACTCTTATCTCTATTATTTCTAGTGCAAGTTCTCTATGTGACATACTCCATTGATATGTTGATCAATTGATAGTCATGCAATCTGTTTGAACATTGCAGGTGAGACTGCATGTTAATAAGTTATTAATGCATGATAATTAGTTCTTGTGATTACAGCACCCTTATCTTTCTCCCATATCAGATGTTTTCTCCTTCTGGCGACATGGGTTAGTTGTGGGTGCAAATAATATCAGTTATCTATGAAGGTGTGAGGCTATATAACATTGCAGAATTATTGTGGATTAGACTACTATTGTTAGGTAGACACGTTTCAGAACTTTTTGCATTTTGCTATTGTTATTGTAAACATATTTAATGAACCAAAAACGTGGAAAATTGAAGGGGTGATAGAAGTTATAATATTTCTCTTCTGCATTGTGTGAAAATTTTATTCCTGGCTTTAAGTTTTTATTTTCTTTCTTAAATTTAGGCCCTTGAAGTTGGAACTATCTCCTGAAGAAGAAATAGTTATTTCCATCCACAATGATACTTTCAGGTGCTTGAGAATCCTTTTTGTTCTTGTTTATTATGAGTTCTTATTGGCATTCTTTTATCATCATTTGGTTTTGTTTCTTCATGAACAATCTGAAGTATGCTTATGTTCAACTTATGAGGTTAAGATGACATACTTTCAACCTTTGCATGTTTTTCTTAACCTTATCGGTCTATTTGGGAAGTCATAACCATGACTGCACTGATTCTTAAGCCAATCAATTAGTTGTCCGAGTTAAGTAGTCCTTTACTTTCTATGATAATTAGTTATCTTCACTCTTTCACCAAAGAAGTCCATAAAATGTGAAGAATTTGGAGAACTACTTTTTGGTTCTTTTTCTATATTATAGATTTAACTTCATTGTTTTTTCTGTTATCATGCCACGAAAGTAAGAAATGAGATAGCTTCCCCTCTTCTGCCTTAGTGCTCCTATACAAGTTTTGTAACCCCTAACTAGTCTGTCCTCCTCAGCCCTTACAGATAGATCCCTGTGTTCTAGACCCCATCAACCCCCACCCCCTTCCCTAGGAAAAATTGAGCTATGACTACTCTCCGAACTCCCAGATTCCACCATCTTAAGTTCTTAACATTGGAAAAACAATAGGAAGTAAAATCCTGTATACTCTCCATGGTGAACAAGGAAACCAAAGAAAAGGAGAACGGAACATTTCAAATAAGAAAAGAAGTAAAAAAAAGGTCTGTTAAGGTTTTTATTTTTTAATGAAATAGAGGTGCCAAAAACAAATAAACAGGTTCTTTATCTGCTTAATCAATTACTTTGACAACAAAATAAAATTAGCTAATAGCAGCCAAGTGCAGTCTACAAAAACATCTTGGCGTTTTGCACTTCTTCTGTTTGATGAACTACTAATCCTTATTAGCTTCAAACTATTTGGTACCATGTATACTCTCTTAGATTGATGACAATAACATTTCTATCTTTGGCTTCACAGGAGAAATGGATTTCTCTTGGAAGAGGATCCGTGTGCTCCTCCAGGGCATCGTTTTAAGCTAAAAGCAGTTCCCTTCAGCAAAAATATAACTTTTGGAATTGCAGGTAATCAATCACTCAGATGCATTCCATATATCTACTAACTTGAAGGTCCATAGGACATAGATCATTGTTTCATCCTTGGGTCCTACTTCAGAAATGATCACACAAGTTGCCAATGGTTGATTCAGATCATCTACAAGTAGGTAGTTAGAGTAGGGATATCAGATCTGAACGTGATAAGATAGCTAGAGAAGAGCCTCATAGAAAAATAACTAAAGAGAGAACTTCATTATGTGGAATGCGCTTTGCATTACTGGACAAATTTCCCTTTTGTCATTCTATTGGCAGTTAGTTGGGCCTGATGTGAGCTACAGAATGTAAGGGGGGATAAGTCGTGTTAACTCTTGCATCTGCACTGCTTTATTGCATCTAGGAACTTTGACTCGTATATTTTCTTTTTGCTTTATTGTTCTTGCAGATATGAAAGAACTCATTTCCATTCTTGCCGATAGTGAGGAAGAATGTTCCATAATGGGTACTTATAGGAGTGATGCAGCTGGTTCATTATGTCCTCCTAGAGTTCGTGCAATGTTGGCATCACGTGCCTGCAAATCATCTGTTGTTATTGGAGATCCACTTGGGAGAAATGAGATGCAAAAGGTATTTTTTGTTCATTTTACTGTGTTCTTGGATGTATATTCATATTGTGGATGCATGTTCATCAACTATGTCACAGATATATTTCTTTTTGAATCTTCTGCTGCCTCTGGCTTGCTTTATGACCCGAGTTCCATTGTTTCAGATACTTGATAATCTCTCGCGCCTCAAGTCTCCATGGAATTGTCCACATGGTAGACCAACAATGCGTCACTTGGTTGATCTGAGGACTGTACATAGAAGATTAGAAGCGGATGATACCACCTTATGAACTCCAGTTGACAACATCACCTAGCTGAATCGAAGCAGGAACCTTCTTTCTGTAAATTATTAGACACCTGTACATTGAAATTGCGTTTTGTCTATGGAATTAGAATTATCTAAATGGCAAGGAATCAAATTAAAAATACATGAAGGTTATCTCTTGCTAACACTTGCTTTTTTTTGTTGCATTAACTGTCTTTCTTTTTGGTTTGAGAGGTGGAGAAAAGGACTCTGGCTTCTGGGTGACGTGTGCTATGCTCTCACCCCTCCTTCCATCCGCGACATAGTGCAGAAGGTAAAAAGTTTTTTTCAAAGTTTGGTATTGTTATATTTCAGACATTTTTCCTCATTTCAAAATGAAGCTAACCTGACAAATAAATTAAGACACAACATTGATATAAGAGACGAAGACAATATGAAGTAACTAACAAAATAATATACAACATAATCTTCCATGTTAGTACGGGGAATGTCTGCCCTTTCGGCGAGTCTTGTCTGATTTCAGAGCAAGAGTAGAGATCCATGATTGGCTTGTAGTAGAACCATCAGACAACCAACAACAAAGACGACCATCTTCACCACCAGTCCATCCAAAGATCCCGTGGTTATCCATGGTCCGACCTGGTACCCCAGACAAGACACTCCTAACGATGCCTTCATGTCCACCGCATAAAATTGCTTCTGGAGGACCAATAGCTCGTGTCTCTTTATAAGTTACAGGAAAATAGCCCAACGAACCACCATTCGTACCACCAATTACCCAGAGACGATCTTCCTCTACTGAATAGTGGCAATCAACGAAATAGTCAACCTGCCATCAGAGTTTAAGCCGGAGTAGTCAGTTTATGCTCTATCTAACTCAGAATTAATGCCTTAAATAGCACTGCTCCTCAAATACAACAGATTTTCCAAGTTATATGATAAATCTGTAGTATTTATCATTTTTTTTCAAAAAACTTCCAAGTGCAGAACATTGCAGTTGCCAAGTACGAAGAACTGCAAACTGGGAGTAGTTCGTCTTCTTTTTATAAGCATACATGTCATATATATATATAACAAGAACAGATAGTAAGTTCCATGCATAAAGAAAATGAATAGGTGTACAGTCACATACGTTGTCTGCCATCCAGCTCTTAGAGGCCAAGGATCTAGCATCCTCAAAACTGGCCTCGGTTTTTTCTTCTTTCCAGTCCCAGACACTGCACCGGAATAAGGGGTTAAAAAAAGGTGAGGGTTTCAGATTTTTCCTCAGAAAGTAGGGAAAAAATAGCTTAGATTGTGTTTAGAGATGGTGAGATTCACCAACTGTGCTAAAAGGACCAGAAATTTAGCATAAAAGACAAATCAGTATATAGCATATTAGGCAGATATGGATATTATAAAACCTTAAAGTTTCAATGTGTGTCAAACACCAAAGCTTCTGATTCTTCTCTCCAAGAAATCCCACTTTTCCAATAGAGGTTCCCACATTGAGTACCTGCAATTACACCCTGGTATAAGTAGCATACAATCAAAAAGAACAGAAATCTACTTAACGGTAGATAGAAATATGAAAACACTGGAGTGCTCATCAATCAATAAAACTGCGATATGCCATGCTTTTTCGTCAAAGTTTAGCTAAACATCTACACTGTACTGATGTCAGAACTAGTAACTTCAGAAGTAAAGAAAAAAAAATTCAAAATCATCTAGAGAACTGAGAAGAAGACGAGGTGTCATATACTGCATGGATGGAGGTCATGTTCTCATAACAAGAGATGCACAAAAAATTTACAACTAGAATACACATGAACTACCTTTTTGTCTTTTGGGTACAAGTTAACTGAGATCATTAAAGATTTCAGTAGCAATCTAATAATATCCCTATAGATATAGCAGCGTGGATTTCAGTAAAAAGCATAACAGTATGAAAGACATACTATTGAGTCTTTTCCACCTTAAGTGATCAGTGGGACTGCACCTTCTCAAAAGTACTTGTAGTTATAATTTTTAAATGAAATAAACAGAAAATATGGACTGCAAAGGTTCTTTTTGACATACCGATACCATTTGATCATCATCGTTGATATCACCACCAGTATCAAATAGACACAATAATCCATCAACTGATGCAGAAATGAGTCTATCATCATAGCCTGGAATAAAGTGCACCTAAAAGTGACAAGCAACAAAACAGACTTGAAGATACATATTGCAGTATTTCTGAACCATATTGCAGTATTTCTGAACGCCAAAAAAAAAAAAAAAGAGACAAAAGACTTTGAAAGGGCGTGCATTTGGTAATCATTAAAAGCATAAAGAACTTTGCATCGCAACTAGGTCAGTCATTACTTTGTCTCCTCTTGCTCAGATATAGTTAAGGAAACATGAAATGAACACCACAATCTCATCTGTGAATGGTATAGGAGCAGTAATCAGATGACTGAAAACCATAGCAGGTTCAGCACAACATCCAACTACTTTAACAGAGTTGGAAAGTAGCACTTAAAAGTATAATTAAATCTCGCGCACTCAAACTTCAGAGAAGCTAATAATCTACAGCAAGATAATAGCTAGTATGCATATATACATTACCTTTCTTTCGTGTCATCATTAGAATACAAAACATACTATCAGAAATCACAAAATACTCAAAGAGCACCTCAGGTATAAAATAATATTTCAGAAAAATTAACCAAACTGAAATTTCTCTACAATTATGCTACTAAAAAGGAAACTTCAGATTGTTCAGCTCTTAGAAAAAACAATTTGCATTATAGTAGTAACATGGGTATAAGTTGTTCTAGCGGTAATGAGAAACTAATATTAACTTATAGGACATAGATTAACACAATAAACTCAATGGTTTACTACCAATAATCCACATGAAATGAGTCGATAAACTAGTATAGCAGCACACCTGAGTAACATCTTCCGTATGAGATTCCTCCAAGCACGCAACCTGACGCTTGGTCCTCCAATCCCAAAAGAGTATCTATACAAAGATAAACACAATGCAATGTCATTTGCCGCATATCTCATACAACTAAATAGAGACAAGTAATTTCATGTGCCTTAATTACAAGAATAAGCCAAATCGCATCTCTTGTGTAAACATGAGAGTTCTTAAGGAATTATATCAAAGTGGAATTCTTTTTGTAGTTTCAAACAATTTGAAGGATGAAGCAAGTCGTAAATAGTTCATGACAGACCAGCAATCACTGTCCTTCCCTTGAACCATATAGTTAAAACACTTCATTTCTCAAATATACACCATGCACAGAAACACCAAGTTCATAAACACTGCTGCTTTAGTGAGGCACACAGGGCATCCACGAACGAAGGATTCTACTAAATTTACCACTGCTAAATTGCAGACACAAGGTTTCGTACCTGAGAATTACAACCGGCAGCAAGCAGATGATGATTAGGTCCACCAAAGGAGAAACTAAATATCTCTTGAGAAGAGCCAGCATTTAGGGAAAACACCTGCATTCAATCTTATTTGAAATCAAAACAATATACTAACTCAACTCCTAAAAAAAGCACATTAAAGTGAAAAACTGGAACCTGCTGAAAAGACCTGGTATCCCAAGCTCTGAGAGTTCCATCAGAAGAACAAGAATGCAGCACATGTGGCGATGAAGGATCCGAAAAGGAAATTTGATTAATCGTTGAAGAATGACCATTACATTCGCCTATGTACTGTGCAGTAGCTAAAGAGTACAACTTAATCGCATTAGTTGAGAGTGATACCGCCATTGATGTCCAATCATTCCTATAATACACACGAACATTCAGTGAGAATATTAGGACCAAAAATTACTACTAATACACAAAAACCAATGAAGAAAGTGAAAGTAAAAACTGAAGAGAATTACTTGGGAACAATTTGGAAAACGTAATCGTCGGCGAAGTTAGTCTGAATAGAGTTTCTGATACCAAATCGCTTAGAATTGTTGCATATTGGAAGCACCAGCGATTGTCCCTCTATTTCCATCTCCTCTGCGCCATCCATTTTCTTCTTCTTCTTCTTTCTTCTTCTTCTTCTCTCTCTGTCAACAGTGAAGAAAACTCCGGCTCGCAGGGTTTAGGGTTTGTACATTATTCCATACTTTTTGAGTTTCACCGTTATTTCAACTAATACACACTAAACATTTTATGCGCAAATTTTTCACTAAAATTATATGATTCTAGAAAAATAAAAAATAAAAATTTTTTATACAGGTTTTCTAAACTTAAGGTGGTTGAATTTGTCAATCCCTCCTAAATTTATATCGAAAAGTCACTTACACGCTTAAACTATCATGATAGTTTATTATACACTTTTACTATTCAAAAGTGAATTTAATAACCTCTAAAATTGATGTAGCAAAATAATTTTTAAAAAAAATTAAAATAGACGTATCAAATTTATTGATGTACGAAAAAAAGTTAAAATTAAGGTATATATATACCCACTCCCACCTTCTACATTTCTTCTTTTTCACAACCCACCTTCTTCTTCTTCTTCTTCTTCTTCGACCCAACCCTCTTGACGAAACATATTGTTCTTCTCTTTCTTTAAAAAAAAAAAATCTTTCTTCTTCTTTCTTCAACTTCTTCTTAGCTTACTAGCAAATTACTTATCATCAATCTAAGTTTTGTGGGTTTTGATTTGTGCTTGTTGACAAAAGATTTTTTTCATGTCATTGGCAAGATAAAATTTATGAAATTTCGTAGCCACTGCAGCTATGACGGACTTTTTCGAGAGAACGGGAGAATTTTTCAGTCCATAAATTAGCTCCATATTTCGATTAGTGTTCTTGGCGGCTATTGTTAAAATCTTCATCTTATTATAATTTTGCTATAAAGAAAATATAATCATTAGAGAACTTTAATTATTAATTGGAGATAAATTAGTGTAAAATATACCAAAAATTTCATTAAAAATAAAAAAAATGTATTATTTTTTTAAATTTCTAACGTGGCACTGACACGGCGCTAACGTGGCAGCGAGTGTAATACACCACATATTGTGAGCGTGGTACTACAGGTGTCGAGAGGTAAATAAATTCACTTTTAAATAGTAACAGTGTGTAATAAGTCATCATAATAATTTAAGCATGTGACTGACTTTTCGAAACAAGTTCAGGAGAAAATCTATGCCTTTTTCCATCTTACATGTATATAATATGATAGTTATACAAGCTTTTAATTGATAAAATGCAAATAAATATGAACGAGGCATTTGATGGAAGACTGATGAACTTGTTAATTGTATTTTTTTCTAACCGAGATAAGAGGAAAATAGAAAGATAAAGAGTTTTAATCAATGATGTGAACCTATGCTAGCCTACTCAACAGAGCTTATGTTTGCTAGGACTTGTAAACATATATTAAGCACTGATGCATTCATATGTCAAACCTCTGAACCTAATATTTAAAGCAATTTGAAAATAAGCAGACTGCTTGTTCCAGGCTAATTTCTTCCACCTAGTTTAATACTAACGGATAATGAAACTGAGAAATGAACTGCACATGCAGAGGATCATTCATCAAACATTTTTTTACTACTCTAGAATGTTGAACTAGTTTCGAAACAACCAGATAGTGTAAGCAGAACTATCGAAAAGAGATAGATACTGCAGGTTAAGGAAGATACAGAGATTTGATGCATAAGTCGAGCAAACACCATTATAAGTCGAACTAAAACGATAGTACAAAAGTCAAACAATCTAAAGCATGTTTTCCCGGCTTAGGTGGATGAAAATGATAATAATGTCCCTCATAACAAACTCCCATCGGCCATAAACTTCTTTTACTTTCATGAACTGAAAGGGACGAATTATAACCATGCCACTCTAGTGCATTGCTGAAAGCAAGCCAAGCAGCAGCGTCTACTTATGCACCCGAGCTTCTGCTTCTTGCCTATGCAGCAGCTTCACCTTCTGCCTTAGGTTTCGCATCTACCACCTCAGCAGCTTTAGCGGAAGGCTTTATCACTTCGGGCTCTGGAGAAGAGAACAAATTGGGTTTATAAAACTCGGACATAATCAAAACGGTATTACACATGTTGGACATTCTTATGAAGTTCAAATACATATTTACCTATGGTACAACAAAATATCAGGTGTAGTCCCACAAGGTTTTGGGTCTGGGGAGGGTAGAGAGTAAAGCAAACCTTACCACCCCTAGCTAAGAGGTGGAGAGGTTGTTTTTGAGACTTGGCTCAAGAAAAATCGTCCAAAGCAATACCAAGAAATAAGTAACGGAAGTACAAGAAATAAAAAACAAAACAAAAAATAGCATAATAATCAAGGTACATTAGTAATAGAAATCAAAAAACAAGAAACTACAATGGCGATACTACAAATACTAATATGAACTGATAGCAAGACAACGCACTGCTACCCATGAACCTTCTACCCTAATAGATGCCTTCCGCACCTACCATCTAAGTCATGTCATTGGTAGGCTGAAATTGCATCATATCCTCTCTCTAATCACCTACCCAATACTATTTCAGTTCCCCTCTACCTCTCATAAACCCATCCATAACGAACCTCTCACACCTCCGCACTAGGACATACGAGCATCTCCTCTTCACAAATTGTCTATGGTAAAGTATGTCATTACTTCATTCGGGAACTATCCTGATTGGCACATCTACAACATGTATCTCAAACTTATCCACCTCTTTACATCAACTATTGGGAGGAGGCAAGACTAGGAGTCGAACTTCATCCTGAAACACACCAAGAGAGGTACACTAATATCTACATCTCAAGTTCTAGACTCTTTCTAGTTCTTGATTTCTCATCATAAAAGTTATTGGAGAAGTCATCAGATAAACGATTTAACATATAAAGTCAAGTACCTTAAATCTTATCAACTAAAACAATATAATTATTACTCTTTGTATACCACTTTATTCTTTCAAAAAGAAGTTTAAGAGTTTATTAGTTGATCTTGCAATGGAAGGGTTTATATTTCATAGACATGATTGGAGGTCTGAATTTGTTTCTGATGGAACTTGAAGGTCTTGCAGAATACAATCAGAAACAGTTGGTACAACAAGGATTTGGTTACACTCACCAATTTCAACCATATCAATTTGGAAGAATCACACATGATTTATAACACAATGCATAAATTCCTCATCATATTGAATATAATCAGAAAAAGTTGGTACAACAAGGATTTGGCCAAGTTCACCATCAACCATAACAATTTTGAAGAATCACATGAATCCAAACATGATTTATAACACAATGAATAATTTTCTCATCATATTTAAAACTTTTCTTTGCAAGCAACATGCTTCAATAGGTTTGCTATTAAATTCTTCTCCACCCTGTGCATTACGGAGGAGAACAAGGAAAGAGAACTTATTTATGCAGAAAGAAGAGCCAAAAGAAGAAGTGCAAGATACGTAATAGTTGCAATCACGAGGATGCAAATCTAACAACACATCATTAAACAGAAAGCAACAATCTATACAAGTTTCAGAGCTGTCAAATTACCTTCGTCGTCACTCTCATCAAGGTCATCCCCCATATCACCTCCCATTCCACCCATCATTCCAGCCATATCACCTCCCATTCCACCCATCATGCCACCCATTCCTCCCATCATTCCACCCATTCCACCCATTCCTCCCATCATTCCACCCATTCCGCCCATTCCACCCATCATCGAAGCCATATCACCTCCCATTCCACCCATATCACCGAATTTCTACAAAATAACACAGGTGAATAGAAAGATTAAAAGATATTCCAAATCAAAAAAGCAACATATAGATAGAGTAATACAGTAAATTCTTACTGAGAAATCCATTGAATTCATATCCATATCCCCAGGACCTAAAAATGTTTGAAACAGTAAAAAAGTCAGTTTTTGCATGTGTGATACCAACTACTGTAAGAGATTAACAGGTCATGATAGAGATGATACCAGCATCAGGTTCATCATCTTCATCCACCCACTTGTCCCAATCTACCTTCACATAGTGTGGTGCTTTACCGTCTCCACGCAGTAATTTAGTCCACCATTTTGGCTCTGCTTTTTGCAAAATGCAGAATATACTTCTCACACCAGTACTAATTTTGCTCTCCTACAGAATAAAATTGCAAAATTACAATACAATTCTATACAACATGGATAAACAATTGTAGTGATTAAATAAGGCCCACTTAAAATAGTATTTGATCTGACCCAGTTCCCTTCACCATTACCTACTATATTATGACAGCAAAATCATATAAACTACCATCCATTTGTTACTATTTGATGATTGATAAATCACCTACTTGTTGACATCTTACTGTAAATAGAAAATAAAGTTAGGGTTTCAAAATTTGTTCAACTACACTTGTTATTGGGCTTCTATAAGCATGATTTACAACATGACGTTGGTTCTACCTAACCTGACCCAATTGGAAATATGATAGTCTGAGTGACTAGAAAATTCAAATCAATCCAATGATGTAACCAAATCAAATAACAACTTCCTACCTCAACATTAACTTTATCCTGAAGCTCAAGCTTCAACTCATAGTGACGGTCTCCTGTCCCAGCACTAGCAGAGAAGTTAAACACTCCTTCTGGATCCAAGTTTACTTTTGCATCTTTAGCATCTGGTAGCATCACAGTGAGATACACGACATCAGGCCTTTGTGCCCACTTGACTTCTGGATGGAGACTGCCAACCAAGAAAAAGTTGATCTTTAGTTAAAAGAGGGAAATTAGATTACACATGCAAGGGGTGTTGTGAAAATTAGATGAGTCTCAATATAATCACATACTGAGTTCCAATAAACAATGTGGCATTCACCACACTAATTATAAACTAAAATAGGAAGTTGTTCTATCATTTTAAAAATTGACTTGAGAAATAATTTTCATATCCTCCATTTAGGAGATGAATATCTACCAGACAATTTCCAATTTGACTTCAATAGACACAACTACCATGTCAACTATACTCCATATCTATCATGGAGATATAGCAATGTTACTACTATAACTAGCTAATAAGCAAAAGAGAATCAGTCACCAGAATGAGTGTGTCATAGTATATCTCAGGAAACATGCATACAAGTACTGACACTGGTAACCAAAACCTATATTGCTCGAAATCTTCAAAAACACCACTCCTACAAGTGTTACAACATTTTGAAGAGTCCGAGCAACATAGCCTGAAACTACACAACCGCAAGAAAATCATCGATGGTGCAACTACTTGACCTGAGAACAAAGAATCTCCTTCAAATCACAAATACACCTCCGATTAATACTAAATAGGAAGGATATACAAGTATTACTGATACCACTTCAATATCCCCTTAATAATATACTAAATTTCTACCTTTTTAGCTTTTTTTTACACACAATTAAATTATTTTAAAAAAAAACAAAACTGATGATTATATTAAACCACAATAAACAAAATACATCAATATATCTGCAGTTCTACAAAAAAAATCACACTCATACATAAATGAATAAACACAACAACATCATCAACAACAAAAACAAAATAACCAGTATAATACAACGAAAAAAAATTTAAAAAATCGCAAAAATAGACAGTAATAACCGGAGATCTTACGAAAAATATAAACTGAAAGCAAAATAAAATTTTCGATTTAGATTTTACCTCATATTCGAGTATAATTTTTTCTGGAGCAGATGAGAAGAGGTTGAAGGAAGAGAGACTGAAAAACCCTAAAAATAGTGTAGCGGCAGAGAAGATAATACAGAACCCTTTAAGTAGCAGTAAAAACGTGTGAGACCTCACTTCCCAATATCTTCCCATTATACCCTCTCTTTATTTTTATTTTTATTTTTTCCTTTTTCTTTATGTAGGTTTAATTTTGTCTATCTTTTTACTAAAGTTATCTTAGACCATTTCTTTTGATCAACAAATAATCACAATAATATTCCAGAACGTTGTTACGTATGATTTTATAATATATTATATTGCGTTATATTATTTTTATTTTTTCCTTTTTCTTTATGTAGGTTTAATTTTGTCTATCTTTTTATTAAAGTTATTTTGACCATTTCTTTTGATCAACAAATAATCATAATAATATTTCAGAACGTTGTTATGTATGATTTTATAATATATTATATTGTGTTATATTATTTTAATGAATAAATTCGTTAGATAATTGTATTATTTTTTAGGAAAAAGAAATAAAAATATTCTTAAACTATTCGAAATAGCTCATATATACCTTTAAAATTTATTTCGGCTCAAAACTACCCTTCCCGCCATACTATTGGGTCAAAAGTACCCTTCTTATTAACGGAAGTTGTTAAATGCCACGTGGATGCCACATTAAATGCCAATAGGATTTCACTGCCACAGACTAAATAGAAAGGATCAAAAATACCCTTAAACTATCTGAAATAGCTCATATTTACCCTTAAACTATATTTCGACTCAAAACTGCCCTTTCCGTCAAACTATTGGATCAAAAGTACCGTTCTTATCAATAGAAGTTGTTAAATATCATGTGGATGCCGCGTTGCATGCCAATAAGGTTCCACTGCCACATAGACTAAATCCCTAAATCTTAATTACTTCCCCCCTCATTTCATTATTTCAGAAATGATATATTCACCCGTTCTCCCTCATTTCGCGGCTAGGGTTTCATACTTTTCTTCGTGGCTGGGTTTCAGAGTGGATATTCATGCTTATAGGTTAGTAAATAATTTTTCTTATTTTATTATGTTTATGATTTCAAAGCATCATAGTTAGGATTTCACAACTTTCCCCTAACTTCGCAGCTAAGGCTTCGTAGCTTTCTTGGGGGCTGAGTTTCAAAGTGGATATTCATGGTTGGGTTAGTAAATATTTTTTCTTATTTTATTACGTTTACGATTTCAAAGTATGATAGTTAGAATTTCACAACTTTCCCGTCATTTCGTGGTCAAGGTTTCATAACTTTCTTCGGAGCTGAGTTTCAAAGTGGATTTTCGTGGTTGTTAACACAATAAAATAAGAAAAAAGTTTACCAACCTATAACCATGAATATCCACTTTGAAACCCAGCGACGAAAAAAACTGTGAAATCTTAGCCGCGAAATGAGGAAGAGGGGTGAAATCGTTTCTGAAAAATAATGAAATGAGGGTAAATGAGTAATTAAGATTTAGAGATTTAGTCAATGTGGCACATGTGGAATTTGACAATTTTCTCTAATAAGAAGGTCACTTTTGACTCAATAGTTTGACGGGAAGGGTAGTTTTGAATCGAAATATAGTTTATAGGTAAATATGATCTATTTCGGATAGTTTAAGGGTACTTTTGACCCTTTTCCTTTTAGTCTATGTGGCAGTGGAAATTTATTGGGGTGTCATGTGGCATTTATGTGGCATCCACATGGCATTTAACAATTTCCGTTATTTAGAAGGGCACTTTTGACCCAATAGTTTGACGAAAAGGATAATTTTAAGCCAAAATATAGTTTAGGGTATATATGAGCTATTTCAGATAGGTTAAGAGTATTTTTAACCTTTTTTCGTATTCTTTATTGTTATAATGTCATGCAATTATCATTAGTAGAATATAGAGTAGAGCTATTATGAAAAAAGGGAAAAAGAGAAAATATAATTATTAAATCATAAATAAAGAAAAAATGTGAAAAAACTCTTAAGATAATGATGTAATCACATAAATTGATCAAAATACATTAAATGATTCTTTTCGTGTTATCTAATGAGCTATTTCAACGAAACAATATAATAAATCAAAAAAAATTATTGTAATTAAATTAGCAATGCAATGTAATACAATACAACGAGTACAACCATCCAAAACAAGGTGTCAATGAAATCTTACAAGTTGAATTGGCGCAGATAAAATGAGCGCAAATTTTACTATTACCTTGTGAATATAGTGGGGAGGCTAATTTTTATACTTATAAATATAGTGGGATAGGCTATTTTTGATAGAGTCTCCATAAATAAACCGTATAAATTTGTATTGAAAATTCAGTTACATACTTAAGTTATGAGTAATTTTTTAATTTTCACTATTTTTTACATTTTTTTTCTCTCTATGCATTCTTTATTCCATGATTTTTCTCAACTCCGTCTAAAGAAATCTTTGTAAATTGTAATCACTTAATTTTATAAGTTACGTAAGAATTTCTTTTTAATTACTTAAGGTTAATTAAGGACTTGGAGGAAGACGATTAATACAGATATATTAATGGATATTTGAAATAACAAAATATGTGAATTATACTTGAGGTGTTTATGACTTCTTATATGTGAATAAGAAATTTGAATCAATATATATTTAAAATACATGTTAATGGTGCGTTGAATCATTATTACATCAATATATATATATATATAATAAAAGAAACTAGGAGAATTATGCAAAATTAAAATGAAAAATGGGAGTCCATTCGCTATTTATCTAGGGCACATGTAAATCCGTAGGAAAAGGTCACCGGATTCACGTAAAATCATGCCCCTCCGAAATCATAATATTGTTATATTTTTATTTTTTTTGTTAAATATAGATTTTTGAATGACACTCGAAGTATTATATAATGCGACAATGATTGAGTGGACTAAAAATTTAGATTTTTATATCTATCTTGTTTTATTTTTCTTTCTAAAATTGAATAACACCGCTCTAAGTGACTATTAGTACTTTTGGCGTTTTAACTAATTAAGCATTATAATTTTGGATCTATGATTTTAAAATTTTAACTATTATCAACGGTAAGAACTTAAATCTTAAACCGATCAGATCCATCTTTTCAGAAACAGTGCACCCATTATTCGAAATCTTGGATACACCTCTGATGTAAATCATATGACAATTCATCGTTCCCATATAATCTCTCAATTTTAAATTGTTATGCTGCTGGATGCATAACTTGTGTTACATTATAATATGAAAATATAAATTTATGTCGAGGAAAAATGGTTTGTTATTGCTATTTACCGTAATATTTGTCATAATGGGCCTGATTCTCCACGATCTTGTGGCCCAATCGTGATAGTGTGGCCTTTTGGCCCATGTAGCCCATTCATAGTTTGTGGCCCATTATGATACAATGGCCTTTCATTCAATCTCTAAAATATATCTTATATTTTGCACTAATTAATATATAATATTTTTAAAGAATATAGATATATCATTACTACTAAAAATTACATTGAATAGCAAATATTTAATCTATATTAGGTATTATATCTATAGTTTAAGAAAATTATAATTTGTCTCTATAGTTTCCTCAATTCTTGCTATTCCTTGGATTTGTATAAATTCAAAATTTGTATAATTCGGTTCCTGATTGTATAAATCCAGAATTTTGTATATGTTGTATACGATTATAAGAAACTTATAATAACTTACCCTGGAAAAACATACAAACGAAGTTCTGAAAAATTCTTACATATATTAAGTATATATACAAAATTTGTATATACTTACCATATTTGTATATTCGCAATCGAGATATACAAACCGGGTAGAAATATGCAAACTGCAACCTCCATAGCAAACATAAATACAGCTATGAAGCACAATTTTTTAAACTATAGCTATAGATCCTTATTATGTCTGTTATATTTGCTATTTTTAAAATTTTCTTATTAATATATAATGTTTTTAAAGAATCTGAGATATATTATTAGAATGTATAGATGGAATAAAACATATTATTAGCATTCATATTACCGCATAGCTGAAATAATATGTATAGGTAATGTATATAAACATGTAAAACACCTATATATTTGAGATATATTGTGATACATATAATGCATATCATATACATATCCACTATTATATTCCATCAATAAATTTTGATAAAATATCGATTTTAATTAGTGAGATAAATTTAAGTATTCAAAATGAAAGACTATGAAAATGTGGGGGAGATTCAAGGAGATAGGATGAATAAGGAGGAAAATTATGTGTTATTTGTACATGAAGCCTTACATCTTCATAAACTTCACGTTTACTTTAAAATACATCTGTTGTGTTTGATATCACACTATATTTGTTGTTGCTTTCAACTGAATACATTTTCATGTTGAACACCTATTTTAGGTAAGACAGACTTACTTAACACTCTATGAAAAATAAAGCGAATGCGATGAAATCATTTGCATTTTGACTTATATTATCAACGATTACAAATATCATGTAGTTTAGAACTTAAATTAATGCAAGTTGGTTAATTGATCACAAAGATAAACACAAGAACTTCTATATTTGCATAGAATTATATATAGCTTCTCAATATGAAATAAGCATTAATTGTGAAGAAAAAAAAGATGTAAATATTCTTGTTTAGCCAAATAATTAGTACTATTTGGGTTTGGGAGTTTATGGAAAAAACTTATACATATTTGATATTTACCAATTGTGACAAGAGATTTTCGTTTACCAAACATAGTTTAAAAAAAAAATTCAAAACAAATACGAAATCACACTTTAAATTTTTGTTCAACGTTTACAATTCTGCTCACAATTTCGTATATAAAATTAGTGTGAAATTACTATACATATCATTGTTTAAAGTTCATATTAGATATCTAAAAAATCAACATTGCAAATCTTATTTAAGAATTCAAATCTCGCTCACTATGTCATGTATAAAAATATTTCTATAAATATATAAATTTTGCTTAAAATTTATGTTGATTTATTTTTGAAAATTTAATATAACTATACAACAATACATTTTTCATATAATATTCATACAAATTTAATATTTATTACTACAATAACTTAAAAACATAAAATATAATTTCATACAACTTAATATAGATTTATAACATAATTTTAATACAATTTGGTACCACTTCATATAATAAGAAACTCAAAAATAGTGGTGGATTATGTTGTTGGCCTTCCACAACATAGAGGGAGACATTCAGGGGTGTTCATTGTTCGATTTGAATTATAGATAGGGATATTCATAATTAAATTTGGATTGAATATTGATTAAAAAATCAATTCAATCTAATTGGTTTTAAAAAATTTAAAATTAAATCAAACGGAAAAAATAACTGTTGATTTGGTTCAGTTTTTTCAGATTTGAAAGTAGTAATTTTTTTTGAGGACAAAGGTTGCTCGATATATACAAACACCTAATACATGAACAATCAATAGGAAAGTTATTGTGTATTGAATTGAATAATTAAGCAATAGTACAAATATTATTATCTATTGATTAAGAAAAAGTGTGACTATCTTATGTAAGATCGGATAGGTAAAGACTAAAGTAATAAATTTTGATGGACTTGGACTTAGGGTTGTAATAATTGGACTAAAGTTACCTAACTACACATCTTATTTTACCATAATCTCTAAAACTCTTTACTATTTTAAAATAAATTAAAGATTCCTTCTCAAATACATCACTTTCCTCTCCCTGATACAATCTTATTTCCTTCTCCTCTCTGATACATCCCTCCCCTCTCGGTTACATTCCTCTCCTCTCTCTGGTATTATCCCTCATCTCTCTCTGATACATCTCTCCCCTCTGAGAATACATCCCTCCCCTCTATATCTGGATGTTGTTGATCTATCTGGAAGTCTAAAAATGTATTTGAAATTCATAAATTTTAAGGGATTCTTGTAATTTCGAAAATAATAGGGAAATAATGTAATTGACTCTTAACACTAATGAGATTTATCTAAATTACATTTAAAATTTAAGTGTTGGGCTTGAGAAAATGATAAAGTTAAAGACTTAAGTAATTAATTAAAATTTAACAAAATATTTATATTTTATTAATGAATAATATATAAATAACTATAAAAGTAATATATAATTTCTCGGTTCGATTTGGTTATTCTTTCAAATTTTTTTTGTGAAATCAAAATCAAACCAAATAATATCGATTTTCAAAATTTAAAACCAGACCTAATCAAACCAAATCAAACAAAACAAAAAATTAATTTTCTAAATCGATTTGTTTTAAATTATAATTCAGATTATTTTTTTAACCGTAACCATAAACCACCTAATTATAATCCATGATAAGCTCAAAGGCTATACATGAAATATCTAAATAGATCACTCAAGCAAGTAGTTGGTTGCCATCCACATTGTATCCGTTGCACATAGAAAATTTAATCCTAACTTACATAAGACAGATATAATTATCTAAATGCATTTATATCTATATGTATGGTCACAAAGATCATATAATATCTAATTGCATTTATATCTATATGTATGGTCAACTGACCTATGTATTTTTAAAATACTCACCCAACTTCAATTTTTGTGGCTTACATTTTAAAAATTATTTTTTAAAACAAATGAAGGAAAATTTTAAAATTCTTGGTAATATGTATTTCTCATTATCATTAAAAATAGTATTTAAATATCCTTCGGGATGGTCCAGTGATATGGTTTGGGACTTTGATGTTGGAGGTCTCAAGTTCGAAATCTCTTGCCAGCGTAAGCAAGGGATTTGCCTTCTGGGTCGAGCTCGTCGCACCAGGCTTGCTTAGTGCGGGTTACCTTTCCTATGTGGTTTGCGAGCTATTGCATAGGAACGGGAGTTTTACCCTGTGCGCACCCAAAGAATAGCGATTGTGGATTTCCCTTGTCATTAAAAAAATATATATTTAAATATAAAATATATAATATTTTTTAACTAACTAATATAAAATCGAAATCACAAAAATTAAATCGTAGAAAGTATAATCAAAGAAGCAACCTTTCTTAAATTAAAATCTTCTAGATATTAAGTTGATCAATAATTCAATATGCTACTTTCCTAGTCCATCTTTATTTATTCATACTTAGATTTCATAAATGTTATTTTTAAGAAATAATAAATATAATTATAATCATATATTATTCTTAGTAATTATGAGTCGCTTAAATATTTTAAAATAAAATTAAAATATATATATAAAAATAAATTATATTTAATTTTTAAAAATAAAATAAAAAATATTTTTAATAAGATTGAATAAGTAAAACGTGAACATGTGATAGACCCAATGTAAAATGTGAATTGTGACATAGGGAGTCTCAATTTAGTAAAGCAAATATCCTACATGTAATGAATGCATTCTGTTGGAATTTTAATAACTATATCCCATCTATTTTGGGCTATGATTTTGTTATTATTATAATAATAGTTGCTAATTATATTATTTTGAAATATCTTATATATTTATTCAATTTATAAAATTAATGAATTATTGTACACTTAGGAGTTGTTTGGTTACTGGTTAGAGTTATGTAGGGTTTAGTTATACAGATATTAACTATGCAGGGTTTAGTTAGCATGTATTTGTTATTACAATACATGAATTATTAACTATTGAATATAAATATGTTATAAATTATTAATATATATTATTTACAAAATAATAATAAATGCTAATAAAATATGAAATATATTAAGTAATATATAATGCTAATATTTGATTAGCATATGTGCCGTTAAAAAAATATACAATCAATTTCTAATATTAAAAAATATTTATATTTGCATAAATCAATCAAAACGATAAATATAAAAAAAGAAATGAAAATAATATATATATATATGTATATATATATATATATATATACATAAAAAATTAGAAATAAAAACATTACATGTTGATGGGAACAATAAAGTTTTCAATTAAAAATAATAAAATAAATTAATAAGGTAAATATGTAATTTATCACTTTAATACATGTATAACTAATATCCATATAATTTATTACACCTTCTATCCTGCATAACTTTATACATAAATTCTCTCATAAGTTAGGTTGATATTAATTATGTAGGACTACAAAAATGCAACCAAACATGGTATAAAATATGTTGACTTTTCTACTTAAACAAAAAATTCTACCAAACATAGTATAACTTAATACATTTATTTTATACATGAATAAAAGGTAAGTTATACCGTAACCAAACGGCACCTTAGTTTCTAATTTATTCTTATTATTAATTTTAGTTATTTTTCTATTACACTTATAAGAATATTATATTTAACATATTCAAAGGGTAATATAGTTTCATTACCCTTTTATTTATAGTTTTTTAAAAAATGTGTAAAATTAAGAGTGAACAAATATTATTGCACAAAACGATTACTTTTTCTTATTATAGATTTTCTTGATGAATTTTTTTTATTGTAAATGCATGAACAACTATAGGCACGATTGATAAATATTGTTTTTCTCACCGACAAGATTCACTTTTGTTTGTTTTTATATGTTGAAAATATATTCTAATATCTTACGTGTAGTGTTAGAGTCAAAATTAAGAGTTTGAAGTTCTAAATTTCAGGACATAAAAAAAACATTTTAAAATACAAAACACTAGTGCGTACATAATTTATATGACTCCTTTCTTATTATTAAGTCGTCAATTAATTTTGTTAGGAGTTCAAGATAATATATATATATATATATATATATATATATATATTTATATATTTAATTTTCTAACATACCAATACAACATATTACTATTGAATTCGTCTGAAACTGAAAACCCTCACTCACTCAACTCTACTCACATGCATGCAAGTGGGGAAAAGTGTGAGAATAATTTATTTATTTTCTTTTTAATCTTAAATTGTTAATAATTGTGAAGAGATTTTGATAAAATTTATTCACCCTTAATAGAGATTTTTGATTTGAGCATAAATTGAAAAAGAAAAATTTATTATAAATTCAAATCAATCCATCGAATCCCAAATAAAATACCAACATTTATTGTAAAAAAAAATAAAATAATAATAATAATAATAATAATAATAATAATAATAATTAACGTAAGCCATGACGACTTGAGGTTAGTTAGCACCACATTGGGCTTGGTCAACTTTGTCAACTTTGGTCTTCTTTAGACACAATAACAGTAATTCTTTGGAATTTGAATGTTTTTCATTTTATTTGGTTCAAATCTAAATTAATTGTATTTAGATATAAATATTAAATATTAAATATTAAATGAATAGTAATAATAATAATAATAATAATTTTAAGAAAAGACCAATGATCATCACGATTAATGACTAAGGAGAGACTTGGCTGTGCTTTTTTTTTCTTTTCAAAATGAAATTTTAATATAATATGACATGTCAACTAGAAGAGAACGAAGTTTTCATATTTTTTATATTTCTTTTAGGGTAATAATAATAATAGAATAATATTTGAATTCTAAACGAAATCAATGTGATTTTAGATGATAAATTTCTCAAATATTGAACGATCATTTAAGAAATTTAAATTGAAAGAGTAGGTTTTTAATTTAACTTTATCATACTTAGTTTCACACGGACAAATTCAAAACACTAAATAATTATAATTTACAACTTCAAGTTGGAAAATTGTTTCGAACATGAGAAAAAAACACTTTTCTAACCTTTTTTTTTTTTGTAAAAATATTCAGCCAAATAAAATTTGATATCTTCAATTTTATAAAAAAAAATTATAATCAAACGCTAACTAAATATGATATATTAGAGAATTAGACTATGTTACGTGTAAAAAAATAAAAAATAATTTGTCCAAAATAATGGTCTACATTCAACATAGTGTAGACCACAAAATTGGAACTCGTTTTTAGTCAAAGTTCACTTCACCAAAATTTATTAATTTTTCTTCGTTGAAAAGTCTTAATACATTTACACATAATTTGAAAGTGAAGATGAAAGAAACTTTGTGGAAATTGCATGCGTCCTATAATACTCGTTTCGTTCCTTTTTATTTATCACTTTTTTTGTTTGCGAAAGTCAATTTAATTAATTTTTAGATTTGAATTAAATTAAAATAACTTAATACTTTATATTTTAAATTTAGGCATAATACATAAACATGAACCTTAACGTGGTTTTACCAGACAACTACGCCCTCCAACTTTGAGTATGCACAAGTAAACACTTAAACTTGTATAAAATTTGGATACGTAGATATACATGTCCTACATGGCATAGTACGTGTAGGACACAAATTTTCCATGTAGATTGTCATGTAGGACGGATGTGTCTATTTATTTAATTTTATACAAGTTTAAGTGCATACTTGTACAAATTCAAAGTTAAAGATCATAGTTATTAGCTGATGTCAAGTTAAGGGTCATGTTTATGTATCCTATCTTAAATTTAAATATTTAAAAATTATATTAAAAAAATCATAAATTGCAATCCTTCTCATATTAATACATAACTCTCAAAAACTATATTTAAAAAAATCAATATTTTGAAATTTAATCGTTAGATTAACATCCGAGAACCGAGATGTGACTAATCAAAAAATATAGAGGGTGTAATTTATTTCTTTTAAAAAGTTTATGTCACGACCCAAAACGAGCCGCGAGTGGCACCCACACTTATCCTACTATGTGAGCGAACCAACAAATCTAAACCCCAACATAATGCGGAAGACTCAAAATCTTATTAATAAAACCAATAAATAAACATTCTAAAATTTATCAACTATTATCCGCAAAATCTGGAAGTCATCACCACAAGAACATCTATCCTCAAATTACTAAATCTAAGAGTATTTAAGAAACTAAAATAAGTAAATGAATGGTCCATGTCCGAGCTTCAAGGACATCAAGACACGAATGAGAAAATCCAGTCCGAGCTAGGAACAATAGCTCACCCTGAAATCTGATATGCTGAAGACTGGCTAGAGTTGCGGACGAGTCGAAGTCACTGGTACACTTGTTGCGCTTCACAAAACAACAAGAAGAACATAAAAGTAGGGGTCAGTACAAGTACTGAGTAGGTATAATCGGCCAACTCA